>NW_020200582.1:74501-90256 GCF_001531365.2 Cynara cardunculus var. scolymus | reverse complement strand
CATATATATATATATATATATATATATATATATATATATATATATATAACTTATTAAAAAAATTATTAAAATAACCAAAATACCCTCAATTTAACAGAATATCTGTAATTATTTCATTTAAGGGATCCAATAAAAAAATTCATATAACCTCAGGGACGAAACCTGTAACTCACTATATGTGAAATGGCTATTTATTTAAATTTCCCTTATTTTTATCATTCACCACCGCCAGCCAACCTGACAGGCCCACCACTCACGACGGAGTAACCCAAGGTCACGGCGGAGTATACACTAATTCTCCTTTTGATCATTGATACCCATAACTTCACCACCATTAGTACCGATTTCAATCATAAACCCTAGAAAATTCCCCAATTAAACTTCACACTATGACACCATCATCAACAGCAGCAGCCGATGTCGCTACCAACACCTACAGCACCACCGCCGAAATCCGCCATGCAATCCGTCCATGGTTCGACGACTTCCTCTCCTCCTTCACTCTCCCACTCTCCTTCCATGAACTCTCCCTCCGTCTCCAGAAAAACCTCTACACCTTCCGTGGCAACTACACCATCATCTCACTCCTCATCTTCATCTTAACCCTAATTTTCCGCCCAATCGCCGCAATCGTCTTCCTACTCATCATCGCCGCTTGGATCTACCTCTTCTTCGCCAGAGACGAGCCGTTGGTTGTTTTCGATTTCGAAATCGGCGATCGCCTGGTTCTGATTTCGTTAACCTTGATTACTATCGTTTCGGTGGCTGTGTCTGGGGTTTGGTGGAACCTATTTCTCACAATTTTAATTTCGGCTCTCCTGATCTGCTTACACGCCATATTGAGGACTCCTGATGATATCGAATCTCCATACGGAGCCTTGCTTTCGGTTGTCGATGAAGATGGAGCTTCACGAGGATCTTACATGCAGGTTTGATCGAATTGTAGAAGAACAAAAATCGATGTGATTCATAATTTTAGCATTGGGATAGTAACAATTTTTCATTGATCATTGCTGGTACTATATTAATATACATTCATACATTTTGATTTACAATCATCGATCTCGTTTCAACGTGATTTGTGTCATTGCTCTTCATTTGATTTCATCTAGTGATCCAATTTTGGTCTGATTTGTGTTCTTAATCAGTGTCTGTATTTTTATTTACGTTTGTTTCCCTCTTTAACAGTTCAAGGAACATCTGAATATCTAAGAATAGAATCTTGTTTGGTAAAACAAAGTCTGCTTCTTAATGGTATTAAAACCCTTTGAATGATTTTGTATCATCGGTCTCCCATTAAACACACTAATTTCATTGTAAACAATTATCAAATAATTATATTTCATTTTACACATGAAAGTTTCTAATCATTCTGATCACTTAATCATTCAGCAACTGCTAAACAGCCTCTTATAAGTTTCCAAATTAGATAACTAATTTTCGGATTTATCGTTCATTATTGTTGCATAAATATTTAAGAGTTGTGAAAAGAGATGTTAATTAAGGGTAAAGTTGTTATTTAGTTCACTAATGTGATGAGTATATATGTCTAAAATTGTGTCGTAGGGAGTAGAAGATGGGTGTAGGGTAGGGACGTACCCAGCTTGGTGCCACCGTATTATTCCTCCATCGAAGTGTAAAAAAAATAGGGTCGTAAAAAGTGTCACCGTATTAACTTGTTGTGTGTGACCGTATATATTTTGAAACTATAATGAGAACAAGTTTTCTTTGATAGAGTTGGTTTGCAAGACTTTTACTTCCACATCATATGCGAGTCTAAATCCTGTTAATATCATTTTCTTAGTTAAATGGTGTCATTATTTGAAAAAAAAGCTGGTTCCATCCTCGTATAGGGGTTGGTGAGCCATCAGTAACCTCAATCCTAACATCCTTTTCTTACCGCACATTTTGCACAAGCCAATGGAGGGTCTTCACGAGAACAGATACTTTGCTCTTTGGGGTAGGGGTTGATGATCAAAAACTTACAATTAACACAATCACAAAAATTTGTAGATCACAATTAAAGCTGAAAAACCTTTTCTTGAGCTCCGTTCGAATCAATTTCTAAATGTTTGATTTTTGTCGAGTCCTTTTGAAATGAACGATCGGTATGACACATAAAACAGCGAGACCAAAATATACTAGAGATCGGCCTGATTTATACGACTCGAGATATGGATTTGATAAATTTCGCATTCAAATACAGAATATGTTTTCAACTTTTTAGATACTACTGACAAGAGGTTGTCATAGGGCTACACATGTGTTATTGGTTGGATTGAAGGCATTTGAACAATTCAACCTAACCAAATTTGGTTAAAAAATCTCAATTAAAAAGTTATCTAAAGATTAACACAAGTAACCAACCCAATTCATACGAGTTGGGTTGGTCGAGTTGGAACGTAATAGCAACAGTGCAACGATATATTTAAACAATCATTAAGTCACTACTATCAGTTAATTGACCTTTTATGCTACCTGGGGAAAAGAAAGCTAGATCGACACCAAATAAACTCACACACCCCTCCTCACATTTGGTGAGGTTTGAACCTCTAACGAGGCCAAAAACTCGCATACCGTTAAGCCAAAGACCCTTTGGTAGCTAAAGGCATTTTTTGTTAACATAAGAACGCAAACTTCAATTTAAAATGGATGCAACACCTAAAAATATTTTCCCTGCATCGACACGATAGAGCGGGTACAGACGGACTTGTCACACTGCTACAACCAAAATGTGCAAATTCGAACCGATGACATTGACACCAGGGAGATCTTCCTACCACAATTACCACATCAAAATGTCGATCTAAACACGTAATTAGCCATACAACGATATCACATTTTCAAGCACAAAACCAACAGTTAATACAACATACCATCGGTAGTTTGGTACTAGATAGGGCCGAGGTAATCTCCTTCCAAGCCAACGACCGCCTGAAACTCCTTCTGAGCCTCCATGTACTTCACCCCAATCACAATGCACCGCACGGTCACATCCTTCTCGATTCTTGAACCCGTTTTTAAGCTCAGAAAACACGGGTTATCTGCAAACTGATATTGGTAATCCGACATTTTTTGGTTAGAGAGATAAAGATTCTCGATGGGCCCACACCTCATGAAAACCCCGTGTTTCAGAATCTTGTGAACGACTCCTTCTATCACCTCTCCTCGGAAGACCTTGAAGCTCAAGCATGTGAACGAGACCGGAAACAACACGTCACCCGAGTGCTCTCTTACCTTCCCTTCTCCAATTTTGTTCAAAGTGGTCACAGCCACAAGGTATCCAAGATCCTTGGTTGCTTTCTTGGCTGCGAAATCGTCTAAAAGGCGAACCAGTATCGCCTTCTGTAACATCAAACCCTTGATGTCAAGATTCTCGGCAGGTATAACCACATTCCAATTCAATTGTACCTTCAGATACATTTTTTAACTTTTACCCCACCTGTCATAATCAGCACAAGAACCAAAGGGTCATAGGCCAACATTATCCGAGTTATCCAAGGGTTCAAAATCTCACCAAACATGACAAGTGTGTGTGAGTATTTGAATTACATAAATACCATATACTTGGAAAAAGAAACTAATGAACACAATAAATTGATATTCAAGATTAGCTGCACAATGAAGAAACAATGCAGTCGCTCTACTATTAAGGATAGAGATCAGGTGGGTGGGTGTGTATCTTATCTTTTCCGGGACCCAACATGTGGGATATACCGGGCTCGTTCAGTTTAGTTTGGTTCGGTAACGATGAAACAAAACCGCCTGCCGTTTCCAAGCTGCAGAGCTCTTTTACATGCAGTACAATTGCATACATCCTTATTATGTTTTCTTGCTCTTAAATTTGACATGATTAAGGCTTTTGATGGGTTCAGCCCCTCAAAGGAGGTGAGAAAGGTCAGGACAGCTGAGAGATCGAGGGACACAAAGCATATTGATAGGAAGTCAAATTAGTTCAGTAATTAGTATAATAAAATCAAATTACACCTCCAATATTTCAACACACAAAAAAACTGATTTTCTAAAATAACAGCTAGTTGGCTTATGTACATCAACATTTTAGCATAAAATGCATACAGCAGAAATTTAGCTTAAATAGTGTTACAGTCACTTAAGAACTAAATAATTTAATTGTTATGAACCAGGAAACAAACAGTGAACGGAGAAAATGTAATCATGGGTTGTTGAATGCTTCCGTTAGCCGGAAAGAAAAGTAACTAGCAATTCGAGAAGCTAGCGGTCTCCCAAGACAGTAATCACTTTCTGCACGAAAACCTTCCCCCCCTTTCCCTTTTGTACTACATAGCAACCAACTTATTCTAGATATTACCCAAAATACCCCCTGCTAGCTTACAGGACTAATTCCCAAGTCTTCTCTTCCCTTCTAGAATGCCTAATACATATTGATGGGCTTGGGCCTAAGCTGGTGCCTTACATAAATGTATAACAGCTTTACGCATCAAATAAGAGGTCAGGCAGAGAATCATCATCAGGGACATGAACAGAGGATAAACGACACCAAACCAAACTAAAACAAACCAAACAAGCCAATGTCCCACCTGGAGGTGGAGTCTGCTGGGGGTGAGATGGACGCAGAACTGATATCTGTCCTGAAGGTCGTGAAGAGTAGAACGACCGTTTCCGTGAAGACCACGGCCTTGTGCAAAGTGTGCAAAAGGAAAAGATAAAGCTTGATCACGAAAATGCAGAACTAGAACGTAATAAAAACTAAAGAAAATATGAAAGGTAGTGCTAAAATTGAAAACTAGGTAGAAGTAAGCAACAATATTTAAACCAATAGACAAACAAATAAATGCAATCAGGTACAAGAAAAACATAACCAAGGAGACTCACTCCCATCCTCTATCTCTCGAGATCCCTTCCTCCCATCGCCTAGTTTGCTACCCTAATCTAGCCTCTCCAAGAACTCCTATTAGAGACCATATCCTCGTAAAGGGCCTAAAAAGTGGCCATGTCTAACCTAAATTGCTCATCCCAAGGTCATGTCATCGGAAAACACCTAAAGTCCCCATGAACAGAGCATACCACCACTAAATGCAAACAGAGGGCTTCAAAGCTCTGTTTTGTGGTTTCGCTGACTTGTGATAAGAGACATACAAGAGAGCATTAATGATCAATGGAGGAGAGGAACAAAAAAGAGAAATCCCATGATTGGTTTGATATAAGAGAATTACAAAGGTTACAGATCATATCATCTCCAAGCAACAGGGTGCTTTTATACACAATAAGACAGAAAAAATCATTATTATGTTTGCTTCGACTTCTGGATTTTTGTTTACTTCAGAAAGAACATGAGGAATGAGGGTTTTTTCTTTTAGCTGATTGAATTCAATTTCAGCTTAACTCTACAAAAATGAAGTAAGAACTTCACCTAATTCACACAAAGCCCTGAATCTTAGTCTTAGGGGCTGTTCAGTTGGTTTTTCATCAAGTCTTGTATGGACAAAGTTGTCTATGTCGATGAAGTTGTTGTCGGTATAGATTTAGCTAAATCGTTGTTCAGCTGCTGTGCAGGATAAACAATTTGAATGATGAAGATGACTATTTTACCCATTCATTTACTTTGGATATTTGTAGATCAAACAAATTGTAAAACAACTACTTTGTAAACAAATCATCAAACAACAGCTTTGTAGATCAATCTAATTACAGATTTCGCTATACTTTTCCCGTTAATTGATGTTCATGATAGAACTTACAGCAACTTTTTTGTTACTACACTTGGCTACAGATCTGGCTATAGATCTTCCATTATTAATCTTTTTGTTCCTAAACACAATGATAAACAAAGAAAACATAATATGTCCAAACACATTCCATTTCTCTCACACATTTCATCAAACACCTTATGAACATTCTTCACTGCACCATAATTTATACAAATCAGACATCCATACACTTTCAAGAACATGAAATAGAAGAAAGAAATTACTAGACCTAATTCGATAGTACTAAAAACCACATAAAAGAGATAAAATAAAAGAAATTACTGAATCCAAGAACATGAAATTGACAAAGAAAAGGGATTCCTGTGATTGCTAATGCCTCCAACCAAATAGACGATAAACACAAATAATTAGCAGAAAGAAGAAGTGTGAGATCTATGTGGGTATTTCAAGATTTTCTTTTATCTGAGTGACCCATCACTCTATTTCACTACAAATGAAGAGTTTGATGCTTTGAATAAAGCTTGGGAGAAGATGGACCGGTAATCGCCTAAGAATCTGCTGAAGGACGACAAACCAGGGCCTCTTCTGACAGAGAAGAGGACCAGTAACTGCCGGAGATTTCTGACGGAGTAGGAAGAGAGAGAGAGAGAGTAGGTTGATCTACAGCGTCTTTCAAAGAAGGGTAAAACATGTCTTTTGAACGACTGAATGCATACAAGAGAGGTAAATGGGCTGAGCAGCCCTTATTTTTTTGAATAAGCCCCAATCGAACATCTTTATACATCGTATCGAATAAGCTATACAGGTTATTAAACCCATTAAGCCACTACCTAACAGGCCCTTAAAGATGTTTGGAAAGAGCTTAATGAACTTAATGAGGCCTCTAGCTTATTCGGACAGCCATGTTGAAGTTTCTAGAAGGGGCTTAATGATTTAGCAAGTAGCTTATTCGCTCAGCTGCTAGGGGTAAACATAATGTGAACCGACCAAATATTTCAAACGCCGCCCTTGTGAAAATACAGATTCTGAAAAGTCTCTCAATACGCACGCCTATCATGATCCCTGGAAGCTCGTCCTCCCCATCGCCGCTCGTTCTCTCCTCCGCCTCCTCACCGCCCACCTCTCCTCTCACGGATCTGGTATTGTCACGCCTCTCCTCCTCTCTCACCGATTTTCTTCTATGTTTACTGCTTGAGGTTTTGCAATCGATTTGGTTTGAAATCGATGCACAGATTTACTATGTGAGGTGTGAAATTGATTTGGTTTTTACTGCTTGAGATCCATATCAATTTGGTTATGCTCTTACTGCTTGAGGTCCGCAATCGATTTGTTTATGATTTTTACTATACTTGAGGTTCTATTTGTGGTTTTTACTATATCAGATCTGATTAGGGTTTTTTACTATACTTGAGGTTTGCAATCGATTTGTTTATCATGTATGTTGAGGTTTGCAGATCTGTTTACTATTTGTGGATCTGATTTGTTTACCATATCAGATTTATTTTATGTTATGTTTATTGCTTCTCCATTTACTATGCTTCTATGGTATTAGAAAATTGTTTACTTGTGGTTTGCATTTGTATGGTTTATTCATGTGGTCATCACATTAGGTAAGGCACAAAAGACCAATTCACGCCCTACAAAACAAACTAGGATAAAGTAGAGAAACACAAATGTGGTGAAAACCTTTCTTGAAACTTGTATACTTGAGATTTCTTTGAATGAGAAAGAGAGTGGCAGTTTGCAAGCACTTTGATGGAAGAAAGTGGCTGACACTTTAAAAAACATATACAATTTTGAGGTTGGTTGATACGGAACAGACCAGAAGTAACCCTGTATTGGCTAGTGTTGTCCCTAAGCCCATAATTTGGAAGGTTTACACTAGAAGGGAAAAAAGAGGTAGAATAGAGAAAAAATACCCTGAGTTAGTTATAACTGTGTGGGTGGGACCATATAAGGAAGGGGGTACATATGCGTGAGGTGTCTTGAGAATAATCTATTTGTTGGCTCTAGTTTCATTCTAGAGAGAGGGAGAGTCCTTGGGCTATTTTCTTTTCATCTTGCAGTATTTTGATTTTGCCTAGTTGTTAACAATCTGCAATCTTCTTGCATATTGAATAAAATTTCAATTGAGTCTGATCATTGGTCCTACCTGTACTTGCAACGAGCACAGGAAATGACGAAGTTACAAGCTGATAAAAAGCGACGCGAGGTGCATTTTCAGGTTGGAGAATGGGTATATGTGAAGCTGAAATCATACCGGCAAGTATCGGTGGCGAATAAGATTTCTCATAAACTAGTTGCTCGTTTTTTTGGTCCATTTAAGGTTGTGGAAAGAGTAGGCCCAGTCAAGTATAAACTACAGTTACCGATCACGTCTAAGGTACATTCGATCTTCTTTCATGCTTCATTACTCAAGAAGGCTGTCACACCTGGTGCTGAGAAACAAGTTTTGCAATCGGAACTGGACTTAGAGATGGCTGACCAGTTGGTTCCAGAAGCAGTCAAGGCTGTGCGAACGATTGATAGCGGTGGTGGGTCGGTTACCCAGTGGTTGGTTCAATGGAAGGGTCAAACAATTGAGGAGGCGACATGGGAGGATGCTGAATTGATTCAGAGCCAATTTCCCATTGTATGTCTTAAGGACAAGACATTTATTGAAGAGGACGGTAATGATACGAAACAGGCCAGAAGTAATCCCGTATTGGCTAGTGTTGTCCCTATGCCCAGAATTTGGAAGGTTTATTCTAGAAGGAAAAAGGGGGTAGAATAGAGAAAATACCCTGAGTTATGTGCGTCGGACCTTATAAGGAAGGGGGTACGTATGTGTGAGGTGTCTTGAAGAATAATCTATTTGTTGGCTCTAGTTTCATTCTAGAGAGAGGGGGAGTCCCTGGACTATTTTCTTTTCATCTTGCAGTATTTTGATTTTGCCTAGTTGTTAACAATCTGCAATCTTCTTGCATATTGAATAAAATTTCAATCGAGTCTTATCATTGGTCCATAAACACATGTGAAATCACTTTGACCACTAGAAAAGGACATACGGAGAATTGTTAAAATTGAAAAGTAAAACCAGCAACATCTACAATTCTTCAACCAACTCATTTAACTTGACACCCAGTAAATGTGAATTGGAGATTCAGGTCGTTTTCTTGCTTTATTTGCATTCCACTTCAATTTGTTTATTTAATTACTATAATTACATTGCAACTTCTTTGAACACAGCCAAACTTATTATAGAAGAAGAGAAGGTGGACGATGTTATCAAAATGTTCTAGGAATTTGTGATTTCTATATGATATTCACATTTGTTTGGGCTGGTTAGGAATGCATAGCTCATGATTCTAGAGTACTATACGAAGTTTCATTTAAACCAAATTTATATGTCCACTGGAAGGTATGCATCATTCTTAACTATTATTAATCTTGTTTGATTTGCTATGTCGTTATAATGGTGCTATATCAATATTCATGGTCATGGGACAAATCGCGGCGGTCAAATAGTGGTCCCACAATTGACCACTAAATGACCGCATTTTGAAAGCAAAAAGTTGCAGCATAGCCACTATTCTTGGATGGGCTTTTTTGGTGTTAAAAGAGTAATTTTGTGGGCTTTTATTCAGGATCTGGACTGGGTTGTATTTTACTCCAACAATATTAAGACTACCTCAGTCAACGACTTGAACTTGGACACCATCACTTTGACCTTTGGCTCTGAATAAAAGTATTCACATTGTTCAATTATTCTTATTTGGACTTTGGCATCATTATTCTTATATGTTCTTATTAATAGACGTAATATGCTAAGTTACTATACATATATGCAATTCTAGTTACTATATGGACCGCTATACCACCGTTACCATGGTGATAACCACTATTTCAAATCACAATCCTGACCACGATTTCATAATTTGGCTGTTGTACCAACATAGTTAATTTGAAATAATGTTTTCATGTTTGCATATCAATTGGAGGTAAATATTATCTTTGCAAGGTTGCATATTCCAACACTCGTGGATTTTTGACTCCTTATCGGTATTGGTTAACAGATTTTTGACACCGATGTGCCTTAAATAAGAAGAAAGGTTCAACCATGCACCTGCACAATGTAGAAATGTTATTGAGCATGCTTATGGTGTATTGAAAGTAAGATTTCCAATCCTGAAGTAGATGACTCCTTTACCGTTTACAGAACAAAGAAATGGGGCCATTCCTTGCATCGTGATACATAATTCTATAAGAAAATGTAATATCCAAGATCAACTATTTTTATTTTTTTAATAGTAGACAACATGAACAAACTCAAAGCTAAAGCAACATCAAAGTCGGAGAAATTGAAAACTGTCCCTGATTTATAGTGTCAGTTTAATTCATTGTTTTTATCATAATATGTATCTTGACACTTATCTTTAGACAATTAGGGATAAACTTTGAAGACTAGAATATTTTTTGAGTGGTTGATTATCAACCACTAGTATTTTCTTTTTTTGTTTGAAATTGTAATACAATCAAAAAAATTTAGAAATGTGTTCAAACCGTCCAACCCAACCCATGTGCACCCCTAGCTTAGTCTACACAGAGTCTAATAGAAAACCAACCAACCAATCAGCTCCGTAGATTGGACATTCAGCATTACTGATCCCTTGACCGAGAAAATCAATGGGGTGACCCCTTCCAAGAAACCCGTAAATCTTAAAGTGGACTTCACCTGAGACCAAGAAAAAGGAGGGAGGAGGGGGCCATGAAGAGTGACAAAGGGGATCACTCATCAACAGTCGATGGAGATGATAAAAGTCAAGAAGGGCTAGCTGAGGGACGGAGTAGATTGGATGAAGGAAGCAAAGCAAACAATGAACCCTGCAAATAAACCCTAATTCAAATAACTATGAAGCGAACAAAATCAGAATAATTATCTGCAAGTGGAATCTGAATGATCACTCAAGAACACATTAATTAATTCTTCAAACCGTTCAGCACTATTTCTCCTTCAACCCCCCCCCCTAATGTGTTCCATA
Source organism: Cynara cardunculus var. scolymus (assembly GCF_001531365.2). Classification (NCBI taxonomy): domain Eukaryota; kingdom Viridiplantae; phylum Streptophyta; class Magnoliopsida; order Asterales; family Asteraceae; genus Cynara; species Cynara cardunculus. The sequence goes on along the minus strand of NW_020200582.1, from coordinate 79,545 downwards.
AAATCAGCCACGATCTTAAGATTACATAAACCAATAATGATGTTAAAGCAACGGGATCATATACATGAAAAACAAAACCACATGAAATTCTTCTATATAAAACATAAAAACAAACGTTATTCGATCAACATGGTGAATTCAGTAGAAATTACAATCAAAATTTGCCCTAATTTGACGAGTAGCATATGACCACAGATAAATTTCCAAAATTTGAAATCAAAATGATGAAGATGAAGGAATTACACTGACCGGAAGTATTAGAGAATGCTATGTAGGGCTGTAGCTCCTCCGTGTGGGTTTTAGGGTCTTCACTATACGCTCCTTAATAAAGCATCCCAATTTCGGAGGGTTTATTGCAGAGTCACGCGGATGAGTGAGGTTTTGGACTTGTGGTCGCCAGAGGCTCTTCAATTTTATTTTTTTTATGATTTTCGAGGAGATTTATTAAGAGGGTGATTCACATCGTTTATAAAAATTAATTTATTGACTTGTTTTAGTATAACATCGATAATAAACATTTTTGAATATTTGGATAAACAGCTTATATCAATATCAAATCGGTAATAAGAAGTTTTTGAAGAAGTTAAAAACTTATAATAAGTTGATAAAAATTTTCGTAGGAAAACATAAGTTGTTTCAAATAAGTAATCCCAAACACTTTTTGAGGTTTCACTTTCTAATTATTTTTTATTCAAGTTTATCAAAATAGTCATAAATCTATAAAATTCATGTTCATAATTATGGACCTGGTTAAAAGATAAAAAAAATTTACACTTTCAACCTTTATTCGTAAAAAAGTTACATTTTTCACCCAAGTTTGCAAAAAAAATTACATTTCTCATTCAGGTTCGTAAAAAAAATTTACATTTTTCACCTAAGTCGATAAAAAAATTTATAGTTACAAACTTAAGACTATTTTGATAAACCTTATAAAAGTGCCTCTAAAAGGTGAAATCAAAAGATAAAAATGGTTATTTTGATTAATTTTCTAATTTTTCAATTAAAAGAATAATTATTTTTTAATTACGTATTTATCCATACTTACAATATTATAAAGCATTTGACATAACTCTTAAAAACCATCTTTTATGCATGAGGTACTGTTTATCGATACATATTACTTAAAATTCAATATTATAAGTACATTGTGCTTAGGTACAATTTATTAAAGCTCTATTTTTTAATTCGTGTAACTAACTGTAGATAAACATAATCAAATACATGATAAACATCTCATTTTAAATATAAAAAAATAAAATATAATTAGTATAATAATTGAATTTTAGTAGAATACTTAATTATCATTCTTCTAAAAATTATATTATTAAACAAAAATAAATTATTTTGTTATTAAATGTAAATTGAATTATAATAAAAAAAATTGATTTAAATAAATTACACAGAAAACAAGATCTTTTCAATAGTTAATTTAATATTAGTATCAACATATTTTTTTCAAATTTATATTTCATTCAAGAATAAAAATCCATCGCTTTCTAAAAACCACATAAAACCGTATTATATAGACGGGGAAAATAAATAAAATGAAACATTAAAATCGAGATATATCTCGCTAGTGTAAAAAAAGAGTGAAATAGATAGAATTCATAAAGTATGGTGGTGGTCGCTTATATATGGCTCCAATGTGATTTTGGTGTCTAGAAATCATAATGTATAGTAGTGCTTCATTTTTCGTATTTTAAAGTTCAAACTAGTCATGCAGTTAACAATGTTAGTCAAAGGTCGTTAAGTGGGTCATGTGTCCCCTCACGTGAGGGACAAATCCATTATTTACCTTTTTTTAAAACAAACTACCAGTATCGTTGACCACCACATCAGATGAATTTTAAATGGGTGGGAAAATCATCAGACCAAAACAAATAACAACATAAAATCAGCAGAACAACAACAAAGTTGTTTTGGAGATGAACAATGAACAGAAGAATGAAACAAGATCCAACAATCATAATCTTTTAAAAACAATATTGTTTATGTGAATATGAATAAAGGACCCATAGTTGAGAACCAAAAACCCCTAAATCAATACCCTAGATTTCTCTCCGCATCTCAATTTGGGGTTTTGCAAAATAAATCAAACCCTAAACAAATAAAAACCGTGAATTGTCATCGTTCGAAATCAAACACATGTTGCTTCGTTGATCCGGTTTTGAAATATGGGGTTCAACATTGTTCGTCTTCTGTGTTCTTTGTTATGTTCTTCATTTATTTGTGTTGGTGCTTTCATAATCAAAAACCACCTGAAAATGGCAACGGTCGCAACGATGCTTAAATCGGGATCACACCTCCATTATAGGTTTTTAAATCAGAATCAAATCCGCCTAATAAATGGTGGTTGATGTTGCTTTCGGAATCAAAGGAAGAAGGCAGTGGTGTCTTGATGTACAAAGAAGATGGGGGCGGTAGAAAAAAGAAGGGCTAGTGGTGGTGGCGACAACGGTGGATGAAGAAGAAGAGGGGTTTGGATTTACCAACTCATCGAAAGAGGGTTTCTCATTCACCGAAGAAAGAACAAAAAGAGGAGGTGGAGTTGTTACAAAGAACAACAGATGATAGGTTTGTCGCCGGAGAAATGGTGTCGAAGGGGCAGTGTCCTCGTGCTCTCACGTTGAGGCTGAACTTCACGATTTAAGAGAGAGAGAGAGAGAGAGAGAGAGAGAGAGACAATATACGATTATAAATTTATATTATATATATTACTAAAAAAATGGTGAAATGATTGATATGCCTCTCATGTGAGGGGCACATGATCCATTTAAGAGACCTTTGACTGATAGTGTTACCTCGAGGGACTAGTTTGGGCTTTAAAACACAAAAAAAATGATCATACTTGTGTACTTTAAAAAATTTAGAAAGCAAAACCAAAAAGCATCTATATATAAGGAATCACATATGTAATTCACTCAATAAAAAAAGAATAAATTACAGATATCATCCTTATGGTTATACAAAATACAGATCAAGTCCCTACTTTAACTATGTTAAAAAGATCTGTTAACTCGAAGGGGTATTTTGGTCCTTTTGCTCATTTAACCACATAGACGATATATGTAATTTATTCTTGTCTTGTTGTACAACTTTGGATGTGTTATGTACAAGTATATAAGGCACTGATAAAAAAAAACAGTGGCACCTCCGATCGTGGTTCCTTTGTCGATCATCTCCGACAACACATCAAAACAAACAATTACCGAATCAAAAACTTCCCAACCTTAACCACCTAAAATCAACCAAATCCAAGATTTAATCACAAAAAATCAACCCAAATGCCAATTCTAATCAACAAAAATCAAATATAAACCCTGATCAACAAAAATCAATCAAATATGAACTTAGTAACCAAAATGAATCCATCTATTTAGCAAAGTCGAAGCGAGTATGAGGTGTAGAGAGAAACTGAATTCATCTACAAAGCAAAGTTGCCAACGAGCGAAGAAAATCGTCGAAAGACGAGGGTGGCGTGGAGGTCGTCGAACAGTGAGAGAAAGAGGTCATTGGATCTATTTCAATGAGTGGTGATCAGAATGGTAGTGGTTGTCGAAACAATGAGGGAAAGGGGTGATAAGAGAAGGGGATCACTAGGGTGGGATGGGGGAGTTCTTGGGGGGCAAAGAACAGTAGGATTCATCACCGAAAATATACGGACCAGGGGAGGATTCATCGCCGAAAACACACAAAAGTTGGAGAGGGAGATCGAAGGTTTTTTATTTAATTATATATATATATATATTTATTTATTTAAATATAATACATTAAATATATAAATTTAAAAGAGAAAACGAAAGAAATGGTCTGACTTAACAAAGACAAATTATCAGAATTTATGTTAAGAACCCAATTCATAATGAAAATAAAACCACAAATACCAACTCCAGAATAATTATATAATATTCATATATCCATATGAACATGTATTTTACTCTAAAAATTATTGATATTATATTAATAATTATATAATTACTTTATATTTATTTATTTATTTATTTTAGGATAATTAGAAGGGTACTCGTGCAATACATCGAGACACATCTTGATTTTAGTGTTTCGTTTTATTCATTTTTTACGTCGATATAATATAGTTTTATGTGGTTTTGAGAAAACGATAATGTTTTTATTTTTTAATAAAATAAAATTTTGAAAATATCATAAAATTTTGAAAAAAGTTATATCGATATCAGTATCAAATTAATCTTTTCAAAAGTTCTTGTGTTTTGGTGTAATTATCTTAATTCAATTTTTTAATTATAAATTGATTTAGGTTTATTAATATAATTTTTTATAAAGATAATAACTAAGTATTCTGTTAGAACTCAATTATTATCTTAATTATATTTTAAATTTTTTATATTTAAAATGATATGTTTATCCAATATTTGATTATGTTTATCTGCAGTTAGTTACACGAATTCAAATATGGAGCTTTAATAAGTTGTAATTATTCACAATTTACTTGTAATCTTAAATTTTAAGTAATATGCATCAATAAACAGTAATTCGTGTATAAAAAATGGTTTTTAAAAGTTTTTATCAAATGTTTTATAATATAATATAGACATAAGTCTTTAAATACAGCCTTCATTCAAATTGTTTCTTTTGTCTTTTTCCCAATTAATTGTTTCCATGTTCTATAAATTGCATAATTAAAAATTACACAATTTCTATTTTTTCAAATATAAACTTTACACTTTTTAAAAAATTGCATTAATTTTTCGTTCTTAATTTATATAAAATTTTATATTTTTCATGTAACCGTACAAATAATTCGTCTCATTCTCCTTTTTGTTGACTAAAATCATTATTTTCATGAAAAAAATTTATGGGCATTTAATGTCATAGTGATTTAACATTACAATAACCAGACGTTTGGTAAATTTGATTTTGATTATTTACATTTATACTTAAAATATTTAGATTTGAAGAAGGGGGTGGCTAAGACCATCCACATCCCTGCAATTCATTTACACTTTCAATTGTGCCACATCAGCTTTTGCAATTATCTTCCACACACCTGCAATTCACCTACAAC
>NW_020200582.1:57925-69541 GCF_001531365.2 Cynara cardunculus var. scolymus | reverse complement strand
ACCAAATATAAATTATTTCGTTATTGTACCTAAATTAAATTATAATAAAAAATTGAATTAAAAAATTACACAAAAAATGAAGAATTTTAAATAGTTAATTTCATACGAATATCAATATATTTTTGTTATGTATAAAGTACTGTATATTGATGCATATTACTTAAAATTCAAGATTACAAGTAAATTATGCATAACTATAATTTATTAAAGCTCGATGTTTGAATTCGTATAACTAACTGCGGATAAACATAATCAAATAGATGATAAACATCTTATTTTAAAATCTAAAATATAATTAGAATAATTATCGAGTTTTAACAAAATAAATAATTATTATCTTTATAAGAAAAGTATATTAATAAACCAAATATAAATTACTTCGTTATTGTACCTAAATTAAATTATAAAAGATTGAATTAAAAAATTACACCAAAAAAAGAGAAATTTTAAATAGTTAATTTGATACTAATATCGATATATTTTTGTTAAATTTTTATGATATCTTCAAACTTATGTTTTATTAAAAAAATAAAAACATCATCGCTTTCTCAAAATCACATAAAACCATATTATAACATCGACTGAGATAAAGAATAAAATGAAATATTAAAATCAAGATGTATCTCGCTGCATTGCGCGAGTACCCTTCTAGTTATGAAATAAAGCAGATATCTCAAACTTTTAATTAACTAAATATATGATTCTAATTGTAATTTTCCAAGTCATGATAATCACTTTGAAACGCACATCGAAACCAACTTTAATTTGAATGAGCAGAATCATGCATTGACGTTATGGAACTTGACTTGTTAAGTTACACAAATTGTATTTTGTGTTCGATATATATACCTGAGTTTGAAATAAACGGGCAGTAGCTCATTAAATGCCTGAATCCATAGCACATATAATCATATCAGATGTTGATGAAGACAAAGACAATGACTGAAAGTGTAATTATGCAAAATAAGTTCATAAGTTGATTAGTCATTAAAGGAAAATTGAGGATTTGTGTTTACTGAAGATGAAAATAGTGATGTTGGAGAGGAACTTTAGTACGTAAGTTTGTATGTTAAACTCATGTTTGATCATGTGATTACAAGCGTTTGACGTGTAGACGTTGTTTACCATGAACTTCGTGTTGACAATGAGGCCATTGTGTCATTGATTTATCGAGAAATGTCATTAACAACACCTGTTAAATAAAGACAGAAATGAGGAATTGGAGTATTATACTTCAAATTGATCCTTGTGCTTAATCAATTACTCATTGTTTTTGTTTATGGCTTAATAATTAAGCTCATGGTTAAATTTTTGTGGCAAAGAAAAGGAAAGTTTGTGTATTCAGGTATGTTTTCAACTCTCGTTATTAGTTTATGAATAACTTTTTTAGGTATAGAAAGCATTAATGTGATTAAGGGGCCGTTTACTAAACGCTTGTTCGGGTAAGCGCTTACCAAGTCATATTACCTTACTTGATGAACATGGTAAGGACCAAGAATTTACCCGGTAATAGCAAGACAAGGACCAAGAACTTACTCGGTAAGAGCGGCACAATGACCAAGAGTCTTACCCGGTAAGTGAGGGCGACGACTTTTACCATGGTAAGCACTTACCGGGTAAATTATTGCATATGTTGTCGTTTTATTAGACTAAAATCTTACCGGTAAGTAAAAGATAATGTTAAATTTACCGGTAAGCACTTACCGGATAAATGTTTGGTAAACGGCCCCTAAATAACATCTGCTAAAACAAAGAGATATGGAAATCTCTTGTGCATAGAGGATGCTATATATAAGCCTAATTTAACTAGGAGGATTGGGATCCGATAAGAATGAGAGTTAAGGTGAAAAACGTAAGAATGAATCTTCACCGTTAGATGCACATTATGACGAGATGTACCAGATCAATTCTCATATCAAACGCGATTCAAGGGTGAGTTTTGAGATTAAAGGTGATCAAGGGTACAGATCTTTTCTTACGCTTCTTACCTTAACTCTCCTTAACACAACACATAAATTGTAACAAAATTATACTTAACAAAATAATAAATATAGGGTCTTAGCTTATAAACGAATAGGAATATAACAGAGAGATTTGCCCATGACATTAGACGCCTTATAAAATATAATAGAAATAACTTTAACACACAACCAGATTAATGTTATATGATAAGTTAACGCAAAAGAAACAGTAACAATTGAATTAAGTAGAAACAAGAACAATTGATTATTTGTTTAATTATCTATCTGGTTCACTATTCCTAGACGAATGACTTCCTCTCAAAATCCAGTTCCAATCGTTATGCACTTATCTGGTTCACATACATGTATAACTTAGAATTGCCACTGAATGCATTTGCGAGGTCTTGAAAGCAAGATTTTCAGTCTCAAAATAGATGACTCATTTATATTTACCATACAAAAAAGTAAACTCGGTGATTATTTATTCTGAGGTACATAATTTATATTAAAAATATAACATTCTGGATCAAATTTTTATATAATATTGTTAGTCCCGAAGGGAATGACAATAAGCAGAAAGTAATTGTAGAAGGGGGTTGAATACAATTACACAGACTTTTTTTTAACTTTTTAATTCTTATTGATTTATATCAAGAATTAATACACACAGAAATACAAAAGATTGTTGCGGAAGATAGGAAAGGAAAACCTAACCTAAACAATCTTACAAGGAGAAGAACTTTCAAGAACAACACAGAGATTTCTTGAAAAGAAATGAAGAACACTAAGAATTTCTTCGCACACAGGAGAGCAAGGGAGTAAAAGAGAATAGCCGATTGCTTTTAGAATTCACTAAGTAATCTTGCAAAAGCCAGTTGTATGCATGAGAGATGCACATTGCCTTTTTATACTACCTTCAGCATTTAATGCATGGGGACACTTGTCACTTGAGGATAAGAAGGCATGGGTTGACTTGACCAATGTTGATATCTCATTTTCATCGTACATAGCGTGCATACAACACAGTTCATGCAAAGACAAACTTTGTAGAGATATGGTCAGTCTGTAGGAAGATCTCCTTTGGATGGATATGTAGCTTCAAGCAGCTACTCACAAATCTTCGGTCCATGATCTTCAATCTTGAGTTCATGAAGATTTTCAATCTTCGATCCATGATCTTCAATCTTGAGTCCATGAAGATTTTCAATCTTCGGTCTATGAATATCTTCCTTCAATCGGCTTGTAGCTTCAAAATATTTTCAATATGCATTTCAGCTACTTCGGAGTCTTGGTGTGTATATTAGACAGTTGATTCACAACACCACATCGGTGACCTTCTGTCTTCACATCGGTTGGTCTTCGATTTTGCCAATGGCTTTAAGTATGTACCAAGACACCAATATACAAAGAACCAATAACTACTAAGTGTTGCTAAGGTAGAGGAACAGATCAGTGGGTCATCACCAAATCAATAGGTGACCCAACAAATATAATATAAATATCATATGTATCTATGAAATTATTTTGTCATTCAAAATACTTATTAAATGTATGTTTTTAACTTATAACAAACAATAAGATAATTTTAATTCTAACAAATATTAATGAAACCAAATAATACCTTATATTTTTTATATAATAACTAGAATAATATTTACACAATGCAGCAAAATATATTTTAATTTTAATGTTTCATTTTTTTCTTTGTGTCGGTCGATGTTATAAAAAATATTGATATTAATACCAAAATGACTTTAAATTTTTTTTTTTGTGTATTTCTTTAATTCATTTTTTTAATAATATAATTTTTTTTATAAATATAATAATTAAGTATTTTGTTAGAACCTAATAATTATCTTAATTATATTTTTGATTTTTTAATTTAAAATGAGATGCTTATTCTGCAGTTAGTTACACGAATTCAAATATGAAGATTTAATAAGTTGTACTTACGCAAAATTTACTTGTAATCTTGATTTTTTAAATAATATGTATCAATAAATAGTACTTCATGCATAACAAATAGTTTTTAAGAGTTTTTGTCAAATACTTTATAATATAAATAAAATGGTACTCGCACAATGCAACGATATATATCTTCATTTTAATGTTTCGTTTTTATTTTGTCTTTAGTGATATAATATGATTTATGTGGTTTTGAAAAATATAATGTTTTTACGATTTAGTGAAGTAATTTATTTTTGGCTTAACAATAAAATTTTATAAAGATAATGATTCTGTTAGAACTCAATGATTATTCTAATTATATTTTAGATTTTTTATATTTAAAATGAGATATTTATTTTGTATTTGATTATGTTTATCTGCAGTTAGTTATACGAATTTAAAAAAGAAGCTTTAATAAATTGTACTTACGCACAATCTACTTGTAATTTTAAATTTTAAGTAATATGCATTAATACACAGTACTTCATGCATAAAAAATGATTTTTAAGAGTTTTTGTCAAATGCTTTATAATACTAGAAAGGTACTCGTGCAATGCATCGAGACACATCTTGATTTCAATGTTTCATTTTGTTCTTTATCTATGTCGATATAATACAATTTTATGTGGTTTTGAGAAAATGATAATGTTTTTATTTTTGAATAAGATATAAATTTGAAAAAATTATAAAAATTTGAAAAAAAATATATATCAATATAAGTATCGAATTAATTGTTTAAAAGTTTTAATTTTTTGTAATTTCTTTAATTCAAAATTTTTATTATATTTTAATTTAACGTAATGAAGTAATTTAATTTAGGTTTTATAATATAATCTACACTATATTATAAAACATTTGACAAAAACTCTTAAAAACTACTTTTTATGCGTAAAGTACTGTTTATTAATGCATATTACTTAAAACTCAAGATTGCAAGTAGATTATGCGTAAGTACAACTTATTAAAGCTCCATATCTGAATTCGTGTAACTAACTGCATATAAACATAATTAAATACAGGATAAACATCTAATTTTAAATATAAAAAATCTGAAATATAATTAGGATAATCATTGAGTTCTAACAGAATACTTAATTATTATTATTATTATAAAATGTTATATTATTAAACCAAAAATAAATTATTTCATTATTAAACTTAAATTAAATAATAATAATAATATATTAATTAAAAAAATTACATAAAAAATGAAATTTTTAAATAGTTGATTTGATATTAACATTAATATATATATTTTTTCAAATTTTTATGATCTCTTCAAATTTATATTTTATTTAAAAATAAAATCATTAATGCTTTCTTAAAAACACATAAAATCGTATTATAACATCGAAAGAAATAAATAATAAAATAGAAAATTAAAATCAAGATGTATCTCGCTGCATTGCACGAATACTTTTTTAGTAGATAATAATAACTTATTATGAACCGATGTTATTTTAGTTGTAGGACGAAATCCGAGAGCCAATTGTTGGCTAGGAATAACCAGCCCCCCGCCCCATGGGCGATGCAACAGTGTCCTGACGGAGGAGTAGCTCATGAATTTTTTTTTTTAATTGAAAATTTTAATATATATTAATTAAACATTTTTATTATATATACAAAATAAAAAAAAATGTGATTTTAAAAATACTACTGCTATATATACATTTGGAATTTGGTTTATTTCCAAAACTAAAATATGTGGCTCTCCATTTACCATTTTCAATTTTGACCCAAGAGACAAACGTTCACTTTGACATCTTATAATACCACAGACGAACTCTCTGTCTCTTCGCCGGAAACGGAAACGGAAATGGAGTTCTGTAACATTTTCCGACGACAACTCCTTACATTCTCTGTTACACTTCTTCTTTCCATGTCTCCGACAACCCAACAAAAACTCGCTCTCCATGATCTTAATGCCCTTCGTCAGATCATGGACACCCTCACCGACGTCAACAATGGCGGATTCTTTTCCACTTGGAACTTCACCTCGCCGGAAAACCCTTGTTCTACCTTCACCGGCGTCACCTGCTCCGCCATTAATGGTCAGTTACGAATCACCTCTCTCTTTCTCGGTACCGGACTCTCCGATTCACCTGGACTCTCCGGTACAATCTTCGCCCCTGGGATCTATGATCTCACTGAGTTGACTCAGCTCATTCTCTACCCCGGAATCGTCACCGGATTCATCCCGTCTCAACTCGGCCACCACCTCAAAAACCTCCGTGTCCTATCGCTCACCAATAACCGCCTTACCGGAACCATCCCGGAGACTATCTCGGAGCTCCGAAACCTCCACACTTTAGATCTCAGCCACAACAAACTCACCGGCGAAATCCCACCGACGCTCGCCGCCGGATTACCGGACCTCAAAGTGTTGGTCCTCGCATACAACGATCTCGCCGGAGAAATCCCGGAATTCTCCAATGAATCACAACTCATCCACTTGGATTTGAGAAACAATATGCTATCGGGAATGCTGCCGGAAACGATGCCGGCGACGCTCCGTTACTTATCCTTATCGAGTAACGGTCTGTGGGGCCCACTACAATCGGTACCATCATCATATTTAGTGTATCTCGATTTAAGCATGAACCACTTCAGTGGGCCCATACCCGATTCACTCTTCCGATCATCCCTCTCATCAATGTACCTCCAACGGAACAATCTCTCCGGCCACCTCCCACCACCACCGCCATCTTTCGAATCCTACGGTCCAGGATCCACCATTGATCTCAGCCACAACTTCCTCTCCGGCGAAATACCCGACTTTCTAGACGGCGTCGAGACCCTTTTTCTTAACAGCAACCACTTTACCGGAAAAGTTCCGAAGGATTACGTCGAGAATGTGATGGCCGGAATGATGAGAACACTATACCTGCAACACAACTACATAACGTCGTTCCCAATGGAGAAGACAGGGGATGTGGTGTTGCCAGATGGGGTGGCGTTGTGTCTGAGTTATAATTGCATGGTCCCACCGGCGGTGGGGCTAACGGCGTGCCCGGCGAGTGCAGGTGGACCGGTTTCGAGACCATCTGGACAATGCTCTGTGTTCAATAGTGAGAACTCCATGGGGTAATGTCATCATTCATGTATCTATATCTATACGTATAGAAAAATCATGTATGCAATATATAAATGTATAATTTTTTTTTAGAAATACATGTTTATTTTATTATATTTTAATGATAATTAAAGTAATTTTATTTTTTGATTAACCTGATATCCAATCCGCTTGTGAGCCGACTAATCCTCCTTAGATTTGAACTTGAGACCTCCAGCCACTTTGATATTTGGAGTCCAAACTCAAACCAATCAGACATCGTCCTTGTGGTTAATTGCAACAATTTCTTACTTGTTCCTATAAATATAGTAGTATTGTAACCTTAAAGAATCAATATCCGTTTTGTTGGATATCGTAAGTGATAATTACTACGTTTACAACGTATTTGAACATTTCTATAAAATAAAGGTTACGGGTTTATATAATTACGAGCCTTTTTATAACTATGAGCATATGGGGTGGTTTGTGCGTGTCTTGAGTGATCGCATTGGGCTATGAAGTTAATCGAACCGCCTAATAACTCAAACTGTTGGCATATGAGAGCAGACATGTGTTAAGCTACCCCAAAAGATTACAATTAATTACGAGTTTTAATGGACTTCAATAAGATTGTCCAGAATGGCAAAAGGATCCGTTGTATGTGTGTGTGTGTGGAGCTCATGTGTACCGTGCGTAGGGGCCTTGGCATATGTATGAGAGTGCATTTGATGAGTGTCACAATTAAGCTCGGTTTTAACAATGACATGTCTTTTAAAGCATTGAAAGTATGTATTCAATTAAGCCTAGTCGACATTTGTTTAAAATTATGAGCTTAAACCCTACACATCAAACTCACCCCTCATCGTCGGCCCAACCACCATTGTCGGCCAAACGAAAATCACACCCTGTCGTTGTCGCCGTCCCCTACCCCATCTCTGACCATTGCTTCCCCATTTCCAACGATGAGATCCATTTGGAACACCAACAAACACAGTCAAACCCACATAGGGTGATAAACCGAATCATAGATGAAGAGCAAATGGATGAACCTCGATTTTGATAGTTCCAAAGAAATCGATGTGTGGGTATATTTGGGAGTAAATCGATATGGGACTGCATATGTTAGTGGGTCTGGGTGGTTGGTAATGGATCGATCTCCGGTGTCATTTTGTCCATCGATATGAGGCTGCATCAATATGGATTTCGTTTGGCTCCGAAGATCAAAAGTACCTGGAGGTCCCAAGTTCAAATCAAATGAGGAACAAAAATTCTCTTGTGGTCACGAAGGTTCAAATGCGGTGACTCCGGACTATCTGCAAAATAGGTAGTCCCCTTGAGATTAGTCGGCAAGCATAATGGGTTGGATATCCAGTTTAATTAAAAAAAAAATAGGTACTTAACAAAGATGCGTTGATGGAGTTAGCACAAAGGACCTGATATGTCACAATAATGAAGCTACACGAATGCTATCTATAAAAATTTAGGACAATGGACCAATCTGTAAATTTTCAGATAACGACAAAGACCAGATTTGTACTTTACTCCTTAAATTATATTAAAAGAATATTCAATTTTTTTTAATATAATATAATTTTATTATATAAGTTAACAGAAATTTTAGTTATAATAAATATTTAAAAATGAGTAAATTATTGAGCGTTCCTATTGTTTGCATTTTGTTATAAGTTGAGTCCCTGATAAAAACATCCGTTAACTTCAGGGTAAATAACTTTACTTTTTTTGTCTCGTTTTAAATTAAAAATTAAAAGATGATATATTATATTATATTATATCGGGTTAAATCAAATTAGAACCACAAAAATGTTATAAACTCGTGAGAACCGGTTAAAAGAAATATTCTTTTTGCATGATTTTTTTTCATTAAATGTTAAAATTTAAGATATTGTTTTACATATATATGTTTTATGATATGATAGTTTTACAAGTCTTTGTTTCAGATTATGAAACTTCTTTTTTGTGTATCTTTTGTTTCACTAATTGGACCGAAAGAAAAGTTTCACATGGATTTTTTTTCACCATATGAACATAAAACATATGTGAAACAATAGCTAAGAAGGGATCCCCACCATATGATGCGCATTAGGATGTGATACATCAAGATGAGATGTACCTAATCAATTCTCATACCAAGCGCGATCCATAGGTAAATTTGAGATTAAAGATGATCAAAGATCCAAATTCATTCTTACATTTTTCATTTTAACTCTACTTGTCACACGGTCTTTCACACACACACACACACACACACATATATATATATATATATATTATAATTTGAGATTAAAGGTGATCGCCCACGCCCCATGACATATTGGCGGCATTAAGGGTCCAGATTAAATAATTTTTTTAGATAATTCATAAATTATAATTTATCAAACGATATTTTTTTTCTAACATTTACAATATAGACATGGCACAAAAACGTCAAAATTATGATTTAAAATACTAAAAAACCCATACCAACCCCTCTTTCCTTTGTCTTGTTGGTTTATTTATTTAATTTTATTTCATAGATTCCTTATTTTATTAATTAAAAACTTAAAAGTAAAAAGTTATGACTCTTTACAACTTCAAACATGATTAGCTTTATAACGTTAATATTACGAAGTTAGTTCTATTTTAGGGTGGCATATGCATACTACACCTAAGTTGAGGGGCTATTATTGTAACTTGGTATTCAAAACCTAGAGCAATTCACTAACTTTGATTGTACAATTAGGACCAAACTAGAACTCAAACCCATCTTAACCGGTCCAACTGACTCACCGTCGATCCTAATCGAAACACGAACGTTTTGGGTCCTCTGTTGCATCCCTGTTGTAAAAACCATGAACCATATCAACATATCTTTCTTGATCATCGACAATCATTGCTTAAGAAACATAAGCTTCCTTTGTCCATAAAAAATAGGTCAGACAACAATCAGAAAAATGAGTCGAAATTAGTAAATCACTAAACAACTCATGTGTCAAATTAAAAACCATGAAACCTTGTACAATTCTTTCACATGTCTACCTGACTCTTACCTGTTTAACCCTGTCTAGTCCTATCCAGTCTCATCTTGACTGGAAACTGTTTTGTGCACTTATACTCTTTTCCATCTTGCATAAAATAAATACAATGTTATTGCTAACAGTGTTGGATTATCATTATTGACAAATGACAGTAATGTCTTGCAATGAAATAAGATGTCATTTCTATTTGTTGTTTTCGACCATTTTCTATTATTATGAGTTCATTCT
The DNA here is from genome assembly GCF_001531365.2 of Cynara cardunculus var. scolymus. Lineage (NCBI taxonomy): Eukaryota > Viridiplantae > Streptophyta > Magnoliopsida > Asterales > Asteraceae > Cynara > Cynara cardunculus. The sequence goes on along the minus strand of NW_020200582.1, from coordinate 59,318 downwards.
ACTTGTATGATGGTAAAAATACAATTATAGTTAATAATATTTGACATGTAATCAAATGAATTGCAACAATATGAATGTAACCAAATAACTAAGCTAAGGACAAAATTATGTTTAGCATGTTGAACCCATTTTAGCTTCATTATGACAGGCAAACAACCCATTTTAGCTTTATATAAGACTATGTTTACTCATAATTTTTTTCAATCCAATCTCAATTAAAATATTGTTTTCTCGCTCATTAATTTACAAAATCTTTAACTCCAACCCAATCTCACTTCTTGTTTCATTTATTCGTGATCCAATCCAATCTAAAATATAATTTTATAAAAAATATATATTTTAGTTTTATCATATATAATTTTTAGTTTTTTATTTTAAATATAAAAAATAAATTAAACGGATTATTACATATTTTAAAACGTAATTATAACTATAGAAAACTCATCACACAATTGAAATTAAATAAGACAAGTCGTAAAAGTAAGTATGAAAACATATCAATAATGTTGAAAACTATAAGTTTTGATATATATATATTTTTTAATTTTTAATATTTTTGTTAAACTCATTTTTAACTAGATAAACTTTATTTCTTAAAAAAAATAAACCAATCAATAAACAAATGACACATGTCAATTTCATTTAGTCAAAAGTTGTTCACAAGGACGGACCTATAGTGGTGCATATGGTGGCACATGCCACCGTATTATTCCTCCGTTGAAGGGTAAAATTTCTTAGGTACGTGAAAGGAGTAACCGTATTAATCTATTTTGTGTCATCATATGTATTTTGAAATACAATGAAAACATGTTTTATTTGGTAGAGTTGCTTTACAAAACTTTTATTCCACCCCAGATCCTAGTTCGAAGCCTATTAGTGTCATTTTCTTACTTAAATGATGCCACCGTTTGAAAAAGATCCGTATATTTGTTTCTTATAGTCACACCATTTGAATTTTTTTTCCTATAGTCAAATGGTGCCACTATTTGAAAAAAAAAATTAGGTCCGTCTCTGGTTGCTCAATCCCGGATTGTCTAGTGAGAAGGATCGCTAGAAATTGGTTCCCTATTTCTATTTTTTAAAATCCTTTTTGTCCCATTCACGATCTGATTGCTCAGATTGTGACTGCAGATGGTCTAAGATTTTACTAGTTTTGACTTTTGATCTCTTGTCTAATTCGTTGGACCAGTCCATTTTGTAAACTAGAGATTAGACTAGTCCCTAATGAGATCATTCCAAATGGGAAACCAGTAAGAAAATAAAGTTGAGCTCTTCAGAATAAATTATAAAAACTAAACGAATAATTAAAATCAAATGCTTCAACAAATCAGTTTCAGTCAACCACTGTTAGTCCCGAAGGGTAAGGCAATAAGCAGAAAGTAATTGTAGAAGG
>NW_020200582.1:46083-57120 GCF_001531365.2 Cynara cardunculus var. scolymus | reverse complement strand
TTACAAAGAACCAATAACTACTAAGTGTTGCTAAGGTAGAGGAACAGATCAGTGGGTCATCACCAAATCAATAGGTGACCCAACAACCACAGAGTAATACAAGAAGCCAGAATAGTGTTGAGATACTACTTATTTATCACTATTCATCATAACTTATATCATCATACATACATGATTCAACTACAAGGATTGTCATTTAATGACGAGATCAGAGATTATACAAACTTCGGTTTCTAGTACTTTATCTCACTCACGGATTATTTTACCAAATCATGGAATATCGGGGGATCCCAATTCCCTGTTTGATGTTTAGTTAATAAACTTAAGATAAACTATATCTATCATGCTTTTCTTGACCTGGTAACTTCAGGAATCAGAGGCAATGATTGCTTCAAAATTTGTGTTCAGTTCCATGATTATGTAAGCATTAATCCTTCGAAGTATAAGTCATCCTTTTTGTAGTTTCATCAAAACATGTTCGTTTTATTTTCAAATTCCGTCTTTTTGTTATTGGTATGACTTATCATTCGATAATGAAAACATTATAGATAATTATCTAACTGGTATAATGACAATAATCATCCATATGCATATGTTATACCTTTATTTGCAATCTAATTGCAAAACTGTAGAAATCTTCAAATGCATGTTTTTGATAAATAGATAATAAATAAGGTTGATGCTTATCTTGAATATATGAAATTCACAATATCCAAAAACGGAACATTTTGGTTTGTGAGATTTGGAATTGGATTTCATTTCAATCTCGTGTTTGATTTAAAGAAGAGTCCATAATTGAAATCCCTGCATTTTAATGAAATCTCATGGTGGTAGTTGGTATTTCACGAGATTTCATAGGATTTGTTTGTAATAATGATTTAAATATGTTAAAAACATTTATTTTGTAATAATCAATTTAATAAAAGGTAATTTAATTATTATTTTTTATAAGTTATCTATAAAGAATGGAATTCAATTCTATTACAAATCAATCAAATCTTACTGACCAAATACACCAAAGATTTCAAATTCTTCTAATACCCAAACCTTTTCATAAAAAGCCTTAATTTCTCAAAAATATTCCGTCAAACCAAACGTCACATAAAAGTTATGATAGGAAGTTAACTTTAGCAGAAGACGTTACAAAATGATCCCTTAAACACCAAAAACAAAGAAAAAAATTCCAACATATCAAACTATTTCTTAAAATCCAAGCATTCACATCAAAGTTATAAAAATTAAATCCTAAGGTCGCGTTTGGTTTGCAAAAATGGAATGGATTTGGGGTATTTAGATTTCAAATTCATTCCAATTTTATGTTTGGTTTGTTGGATTGGTCGGATTTAAAAACCTAAGGATTTCAAAATTCTATGTTTGTAAATCCTACGATTTCAAATCTGGACAATCCAACTAACCAAACATGGCATTGGAATGAGTTTGAAATCCAAATCTCAAATCCCTTCCATTCCTGCAAACCAAATGGGACTTTAAGAAAATATGCTATCAAAAATTGAATATGCTAAAAAACATACCTTTGCGAATTATTATTAACTTTGTTAACCAATCTCAGCTATCCAAAAAATTAATCAACAATTAATAAGAAATTAATGTTTTATAATTACATTTTGAGAGTCAACATGTGCCTCCGAAATGATTTCATAAGTGAACAGGTATAATAGTAAAAACATTTTGGGAGTGAAATTAGGAAATGAGATTTGTTCCTTGATTTCACAGTAACAACATATCGACTTCGAATTTCATGTAATCTTGAAATCTTTGAACCCATCATCATCATCATCGATAACCATCGCGTTCATCACTGTGTATGAACAATGCTCATGTATGACCAATGTTCACGTATGAACAATGCTCATGTATGACCAATGATCATATATGAACAATATTCACGTAAGAATACTGATTTGAGCAACCATGTTCACATATGAACAATATTATTATCAACAATGTTCACTTAAGTACAATATTTGGAGAACAATGATGAACTACTGTCACTGCTGTAGTTATGAAAACCATAAGTGAATATGTTCACTTATGAAACCAACATAAAAGCTAATTAACCCATCATTATCTCCCTCGCTGTCAACCATAACCATCTCTGGTCATCGCCTCCCTCACCGTCAACTACTGTCTTGTAACCGCCAGAAGCCGCTACCAATTATCCCGCCTCTCACCTCCATCACAACACCCTCACGACCATCTCYCCTTCTTTCTCGAACTTTTTAGTATCCCCTCATCCTCACCTTCAACATTCTACAATTCAACCCCTCGTCTGATTCTTACCGACAACCTTCAACATCCCTCTTTCTCACTTGCAGGCTTCAACCAACTCTGTTGACATCTCCTTTTTCTGGCAGCCTTACTTATCAAGCGTCGACCTTGTTATCACACCTTCAACTCCGATGATAAATGCCATGAACAACTTCTGGAAGAAAAATGAACTATCTAAAACCAATAAAATTTAAAACCCATTCATAATTATCTGTGAGATAATTAAGGCAACTAACTATCACACGGTTTTCTCTCTTCATTTAACCAGATTTTTTAATAAAAATAAAAAATACCAAAATTCCCTCACAATATGTAGCAAGCGTGTGATAAAACTAAGTGAGTAGGTGAATTATGATTGACCCATTTAGGTTAACCAAGTTAACAATTTGACTTGTTTAACAAAAGAAGATGCCTCCCCATATCAGACATTTTAAGTAATCTAACAGATCCATACACACATACACACACACACACACATATATATATATATATATATAGAGAGAGAGAGAGAGAGAGAGAGACTTGGGATCACGTGAAACCAGCCTATTTTCATGAGACCCATGAGACCATATTTTACACTTGAAACTGCACAGGTTCGACTTTTTTTTAACTTTACAACATTTAACGAGATTATATAAGAACTAGTGAATTCTCATACAATATGCTATTATCATGCATAGATAGGTTAAAAAAAATCTATTTATACATGTCAAATGTATAAAGGGTATTTGGTTCAGAGAGCTTAAGGATTTTAAGGTGGCGTTTGTTTTTAAGAAGTGATGAAGTCTAAAGTCGTATTTCACTTTTGATTAATAAGAGTTGGTGCTGAAGTTTGAAATTTGAAATAATAAGACTGTTTGTTTTTGTAAACTGACAAACGTCTGAAGTCCGAACCAATAGTTTGTTTTTGTAAAACCAGGTCCAAAATTTTTGCAAAATTCTCTTGATTTTCATAAAATTCTCATTGGCGAAATTCATCTCAGCAATTGCTTAACAGATAGAACACAATAAGAATCTTTTGGATACCTTTCAGACTTCTGATGCTATCGGGATTGATGCTGATGAATTTGTTTGTGGAAAGATCGATACTTTTGATGGATGATAGATCACCGATGGAAGTTCTTATTTCATATTACTCTTCTAAAAGCTAACCTAAATATACAAAAATTATATATATATACACACACACACACACACATATATATATAGAGAGAGAGAGATCTAGAGAGAGAAGGTGGGGGCTTCCATTTCACATGAGTGATGAAAGGACGGTGGCGTGCTTGGTGGAGAAAGAAGCAATAGCCAAAGAGAATCAAAGAAAAAGGGAAATAAGAGAAATTAAGATATTAGTTTATCTTTTATTTATTCAGACCCTATTAAGTGATAAGAGGCTCTGAAAATAATAATAAAACAAACAGTCTGAACTACAAAATGTCTGAACGAATCAGACATAAGTGGTAGTTAAGAGCTAAAAATGAAAAAAACAAACAAGGCTTAAGTCTAACAAATTACTAAATCCCATATCTCTTTCATACACACACATTAGGGCTGTGCAAAACCCGACCGTACCCGAATTACCCGAACCGAACAAAATTACCCGAATATAAACCGAAGTCCGAATCCGAACACTACATCGGGTATCGCGGATCAGGTAGGATCTTAAGATTCACCCCCTGAACCCGCACGAAACCCGAAGAACACAAAAGGGCTTATTTTCTACTCTAGGGATTTTCAATTTTTCATCCACTCGTCACAGTTCGACTGACACCTCTTTCGATCGACCCTTCTCTTTGGATGCGACTCTACCTCTCTTAGTCTCTGCGTCTCTCGATCTCGACTCTCTCCGTCTCCGGTCTCTTGACTCCCTGCCTGAAGCCCTGACTGCCTTAGTGCCTTTCTCGGAAACTGAAATTGACGAGGTAATAATAATGACTGTTTCAAGTTATGTCTCTCTTCTCCTGTCGGTTTTTGTATGTATAATCTATATCAGTAGCTATGGCCACAAGGTCTTTTGACTCGTGAAAGTACATATAATAAAGAATCCAAGAGAGATTACAAATGTCATAAAGAGTAAACTGCTAAGCTCCCAAGTAAACCCAATAAGGCACCTGCAGCAACTTCAATTTCAGTATGACCAATTGATTCTTTCAGTGAACCATAGATGGGTTTTGACCCTTTTGCACAAAACAGAACCCGAATACCATAATTCGGGGTACAATATTTTAATCCGATACCCGATCGGGTTTCCTCTTTTATGGTCCGATCCGACCCGTGCTCACCCCTAACACACATACGCACACATCAAATTACAAAATCTTACTCAACAACCTTATTTTCATCACCACTCATTCACCGTCTCTTGTCTCAATCATTGTCATTTTTCACCGATTACGCACCATTTTTTGTTGTTACTAACATGGTTTATCACACCAAAGGGACATTAGTCCAATGGTATCCGAGCAACCGATAGAGATCAACCTTCCTGAATGCCAAGGGTGAGGAGTGTACGTGAGTTTAATTTTCCATGTATAAATATTATATACTTGAAAAAAAAAGTCTATTGCCATAACATGTTAGATTTTGCTGATCAATTAACTTTCTTTTGCTGCAATATGTTATTTTACAACTATTATAACCAACGGGTATTTGATTCTATGGTATCAATCAACCTTCTAAAGACTTTGATGTATTCGCCTGTTAATCAAATAAAAAAGAAGAAAGTTTAAAAAAACTCAATAAACTTTTCCATTTTGAATGGTTTCGTCCCTAAACAATTTTTTTTTGAATGGGAAAATCATTTAACTTTCTCATATTGAATGATTAAGGTTTTAAATATTTTTTTAAACGAAAAGACCATTAAATTTTCTTCTTTTAAGTAAAAAAACCATTAAACTTTTTCATTTTGATTGATTAAGTACCTGGATATTTTTTTTTAATAAATAAAGCATCACATTTTTAAAAATCCGTTACTTACAATCTTTTAACCCAACAAAATATATTAACCAACTAGCAAAAGCTCGATGATTTATTTATTTTGTTTTTTATAAATCAAGGTCTTAATCATTCAAAATGTGAAAATTTAATGGTTTTTTGAATCAAAAAAATAATTCATGGATTTAATCATCCAAAATAAGAAAGTTTAACAGTTTTTTCATTCACAAAGATAATTTAAGAACTAAATCATTAAAAATGAGAAAATTTATTACGTTTTTTTGAACTTTTCCCGGTAAAAAAAACACATCCTCCTATAAAAGCATCATTTGCACCACACGTCACAAACTTAACAAACCAGATTGATTATCAAATGATATCGATGGTGCTTCTTTAAGAAAGTTTTAAAAGGAGAATTAAGAGAATATAAAAGTCGAAGGACTATATCTTATACTGACATATAGTTTAGGCATAAAAATGTAAATTACCTCTTCAAAGTTCAAACAGGTCTTGAACCTGAATTAGCAAAAAATAAAACTAAAGGACTAAGAATGACATTACAAATATAGTTAGGGGGGTAAAGTAAAATTTTCCCTTGATATTTTTGTTTCTTTCAATTAGGTCGTTTTATTGAAGTAGATATCTTGGGGTTGGCTTTCACGAAAACATGGCTTTGGTGCCCACTCGTTTAGACTCGTTTCACAGCTCAGTGTACAAGCTCCATGTCTCCACTCGCCTCCATTCCCTCAGGTACTCCTCTTATAATCCTTTCAACAAACACAAAGTCATTGCATCTTACGAGAGTAATTCAGCCAATTTAAACCGAACCCCCCCAAAGAAGTCCAAAATTGTTCTTAGAAACAACAAGAATGAAGTGGGTTCGATTGCTAAATCACCGATTTCACAGTCCAAACCTGATAGTGGTGGTTGGTTGGAGAAATGGGATGACACCCACAAGCAAAATTGGCCTAAACAGGCTGAAACAGTGTTTAATTATCGATATAGGGATGACCACGAGAATTCCGATTATGGAAATAGTTATGATAGTGATAGTGATGGTGTACACGCTAGTAGCAGTGGTAGTACGATGGAAAGAATTGTGGAGAAATTGAAGAAATTTGGGTATGTTGATGATGTTAAGGAGAAGAAAAAGATTGAAATTGAGAAGGGATCAATTGAGGATATATTTCAAATTGAGGAAGGGGTTTTGCCGAATGCAAGAGGTGGGTTTTCGCCTGAATCACCTCTTGGTGTTGAAGATGTGTTTAGGGGTAGTAATGGGAAAGTGAGATTTCCATGGGAGAAGCCATCACCTGAGGATGAAGAGAATAGGAATTCAGTGAGGCAAAAAAGTAAGACTTGTGTGGCTGAATTGACACTTCCAGAGGCTGAGTTAAGGAGGTTGAGGAATTTAGCTTATCGGCTGAAGAACAAGACTAGGATCACGGGTGCTGGTGTTACTCGAGAAATGGTGGCTTTGATCAAGGATAAGTGGAAATCAGCAGAAGTTGTGAAGCTGAAAATTGAAGGATCGGGTGCACTTAATATGAGACGGATGCATGAGATATTAGAGGTGAGTTTCTTGCAATCCTTGTTGCTATGTTTTTCCATGCAACTTAATAAAGCAACCTTTTTGTTGAAGAATGTAGGAATATGTATCAATGATACAAGGATAGTTGTATGTCCAATTCTAGAAAATTAAGGATATGGGATGCTTTTGTATGTGTGTGTGTATATAAAACCGCAAAAAAAAAAATTGAGGAACACCCTAGTGACCATTCATCTGTACGGTATGCACATGTGCATACAAGTGTAATTTTTTGGTACGAACATGCACACGTGCATAGAAACCATGAAACATCTTCAATTACATGTATGCACATGTGCATACCTTATAGATGAACGGTTATTAGGGTGTTCCTCAATTTTTTTTCATTTTTTTTTGGGGTTTTCCCTCGATTGCTTACAAGATACTCCGAAGTTACAACCTGTTTGTTCTAATTTATTTGTCATTAGCATCCATTGTTGAAATTGGTTTCAAAGTGAAACTTCATGTTCAGGTTTTTCCTCATAGACCCATTAACCTTTTTTTGCCATCAATAACATCCTCTCTTACCGATTCAATTATTCGACTCAATAGTTTTATGACGTTTATTAAGCTACTTGTATTCTAGTTGTTAATATAATGCTTCTGCTGATATAACTCTGCACTATTTAGAGGAGAACTGGCGGGTTGGTGATTTGGAGATCTGGAAGCACGGTTGCTCTCTATAGAGGCGTAGGATACATAGATCGATCTATAAGACAAAAGAAGCGTGAATATAACAAGGAAATATCCGAAAGATCATCTTTTTCTGATCCTGATTCTACAACTGGTTCAATGGACGGTTTACAAGGCCATGAGGACAACGAAGGTACCGAATCAACAGCAGAATTGGACTATGAAAAAGAAGTGGACAAACTCTTAGAGGGGTTGGGGCCGAGATACACGGATTGGCCAGGATGTGATCCCCTACCCGTGGATGCAGATTTACTCCCAGGAACAGTCCATGGATACCAACCACCTTTCAGAATACTTCCATATGGGGTGAAAGCTACACTTATAGGAAGGGAGGCTACTAATTTACGAAGGCTAGCAAGATTTCTCCCTCCACATTTCGCTTTGGGTGTGTCATTTCTCCACACAACTTATATGCTTAAGATTTTAAAGATGGGAAAAATGCAACAAAGTTTGGTTTAGTGTAACGATGAATTTTTTTTTCCAATCGATGTAACTGAGTTTCAAAATTTCTTGTTTTATGCCCATTTTGACCGCTAACATGCTCATCTAGTAACATTTGATGACGTGGATACTCGTTTACGATAGTGGAATGGACTATAAATTTGTCATCCACGTCATCAAATGTTACAACATTAGTGGTAAAGAAATAGGAAAAGTTTGAAACTTTGTTACATTGATTGATGCATTTTGTCCTTTAAAGTTCTATTCGTTGATACCATTTACCATTTTGAAGAGAAATGAGGATGGGACCTACGAATGGAGAATTGAAGAAAATGTTATGATACGAATTGTATCCAAGAGTTCTTTTTAAATATTTGATTATTTGTATGAATAGGTAGAAGCAGACAACATCAAGGTTTGGCGGCGGCAATAGTTAAGTTGTGGGAAAGGAGTTCGATTGCAAAGGTTGCGCTAAAACGTGGTGTCCAACTAACTACAAGTGAGAGAATGGCTGAAGATATCAAGGTACTCGAAGAATATCATTATATCTGAATACAATTAGATAGAAAAATAATAAAAATTTGTGTCAATATGGTTTTTCTTTGGCAAGTGCTACCTCTTTTGCTTAACCACTTATGTTTTGATATCTTGTGGACCTTAACAATCAAATCATCTTATACTCCATTCCCCTCGAAAAGATGAGATGCCACTTGCCTTAATTTTAAGGTCATATTCAGTTATTCCAGTTTTGTAGTATGTGGGATGCTAAGCGGAACCCTAGTGGCAAGTGTGATAACAAGGTGAATGGAAATCATGGCATGCTTCAAGATTCTTGTGTGATTAACATGTCTATAATTTGAGGGGCTGAATGTTTGGCCACCAAAAGACCACACGTACACAAGGTGTGTTTAGTAGAAATGCTAGTGGTGAGATAATCTGTAGCCATAGAATAAACCAAACCATCCCGCCCGAAGGTTGGGTCTTTTTTTTTGGGGGGGGGGGTTGAGATTACCTGACCCCTACCCTCAAGGAGTAGAGCAGTTGTTTCCGTGAAGACTCCTGGCTTGTGAGAAGAAGAGACTTGTACCAAGAGAGATTTGTCCTTATGTAGTGAAAAATAACGAAGTGGTCGGAGGAGTTATCCTTAGATAGGAGTGCGTCGAAAGATGCTATACATTTTGAAGTATATAATGTTTATATACGGCAATACTCACGCACACTCACCTTGGGTGAGGTTTCAACCCTCGACCTCCAGGGAGGCTAGGATTATAGGTAACTAGATACCGCTAGGCTATGCTATTATGAACTTATAGCGGTGAAAATACAGAATTGCGGTCAGGGCCAATATTTGAAATAGCGGTTATAGGCTTATAGCGGTGGTATAGCGGTTCAAAAATAGCGGTTCATATAATATTTCTTAGAATTATATATATAATATGCCTACTTAAACATATCATTTGCAAAATAGGAAAAGTGTTCATAAACGAGCTAATCGCAAGCAATAGGTTCAGCATCTGAGTCAACATCATCTAATACGTTCACTTCTTCATTAGGTAGTTTCCCACTCTTCCCCTTCTCCCCCTTCATCTTCAACGTGATCATCATCATCATCATTCCTATGGAGCTCCCTTTTACTTCTTGTACTTTGCCCAACTTGTTCATTACCTCCCATTGCTTCTCATACTTCTGACCATAGAAGGCCATCTCTTGCATCCACAAACTCTTGCAGAATAATTAAAAGTCAAAACAAGAATAATTAAAAGTTTTCAGAAGTTGGAGACTGGAGCAGAAAAACAGAGGGAGCAGAAGTTGGAGCAGAGGGGGTTTAATTGACCAATCTGCTTCGATTTTCTTATCAACCAAGATTAGGAATTTAGACTCCAGACTCGTGGTACCTGGAGACAGAAGCTGGAAATAGAAGATGGAAACAGAAGCTAGAAGCTGGAAGTCTGGAACAGAAGCTGGAAACAAGAAGCTGAGAGCCCGAGACTCGTGGGTCGTGGTCATCTAAAGCAGATGAGATCGCCAAACAGAGCCCAGAAGAACAGATAGTCTAAAGACTAAAACAGGTTGTCGATAGAGAAACCTAGTTCTTCCAACTTATGTTAATGGATTAAACTTAAGAAAAATAAAGCCCAAAAAAAGAAAGACTGGAAATAAAGCCCAACTATCTAAAAACAGAGACTGAAAATAAAGCCCAAACCCCCCAAAAAGTAACATTAATGTCGAACGCAGTTGACCCTAAATATCGGTCAAAATTGCGGTAAACTGCGCCGATAATTGCGCTACCGCAATTTAAACCGCAATCTGACCACCGGTATTTTGCTAATGTCTTGCTATCCGCGATATCGCAGCAATTAACAGCATAGCCGCTAGGCCAACAACCCTTCGGTAGGATGCTGTTCATTTCATAGAACTCTTACGGTGGTGACTTTTGTATGCTTGCTTATGGGTTGATTTGTTTTAATATCATTTTAGCCTACCCACAACTAATTTAGACAAAAAGGCTTGTTTTGGTCGTATCTACCATTCACATTTCACACACAAATGGTGTGAGAAAGAGAAAGGGTCACTCCGTCCTTGTTGATAAATCTGATTGGTTTGTTATATCATTTTAGTTTGACGATGTACAAACCTTGTGAATGTTTTTTATTACGTAGGATGGTGAAACAGGAAAGGAGGTCAAGAATTTTGTTGTTCTTTTGTGAATTAGAAGTGATCTACCCTTCTAACTCTTGATACCCTTATAACTTTCTTATGATATAACATAATTAATGAGAATTAAATTCAAATAATAAATATACATGTGTGTAATTAGAGCTACTATGCCTACATGCACACACACACGCCGGTGGAGGTTCAAATGAGAATACTTTCCTTTTACGAAAACACTAAAACACCCTTATCATATGTGATAATACTCGTGAGGGAACCTAGTAGTGTGCGGGCGACTTGGCTCACACCTCTAATTTAGTATCACATGTGATAGACTACAATATCACATGTGATTGACTAACAAAAAGGGCACTCTTGCATCTTCGTATAAAATGAAGGTATTCTCATCTAAACCCTTCTACATATATATATATATATAT
>NW_020200582.1:42086-46073 GCF_001531365.2 Cynara cardunculus var. scolymus | reverse complement strand
TATATATATATATATATATGTATATATATATATATATGTATATATATATATGTATGTATATATATATATATGTATAGAGGGAGGTTAAGGGGAAAACTCCCAAAAAATTGAAAAACTGACGAACACCCTAGTAATCATTCATCTGGACGTTATGCACATTTGCATACTAGTAATTGAAACTGTTTCTGGGTTTTTATGCACAAGAAATGAACGGTTACCGGGGTGTTCCTCAGTTTTTCATTTTTTGGGCTTTTCCCCTAAACCAGACCCTATATATATGTATAGCTACAGTAGATGAGCCGAAATTGCACTGCTTTGCACAACTAGCACTAGGACAATGACCTTTCTTCTTGTGGGTTGTATTCTAGACATTGAACACAATAATGACTTTACTTTCTCAAACTATTCATTAAAGTTGAGGTTGCAGGCAAACCAAATCATAAGAAAAGTTATTTACAGTGTGGCTAAAATTTTTATGATGAATGAATAATATTTTCACCAAGGTGTTTGTTTGGTTATTATATGTAGAAATTAACAGGAGGCATACTTCTCTCTAGAAACAAAGACTTCTTGGTGTTCTACAGAGGAAAAGATTTCTTGTCACCAGATGTTTCAGAAGCGTTACTAGAAAACGAGAGGCTGGCAAAATCTTTACAAGACCAAGAAGAGCAAGCGCGGTTGAGAGCCGCGACTTTTCTCATACCGAGAGTTGAAACACAAAACCACTCAGGATCCGCTGGTACCCTCAGTGAGACTCTCGATGCAAATGCTAGGTGGGCGAAAAGACTGGATGGTAATCACAAACAAAAAGTGCTTCAAGAAGCGGAGACACTTAGACAGGCCAACCTTATCAGAAAGCTCGAGAGGAAGCTTCGTTTCGTGAGTTCTTGAAAATACACGTCTTCTTTTCGACCAGTTGACTTTTTGAACTGTTGTACTTGGTTTTTCATTTGAACTAATGGTCGTTTTGTTTGATGCCAAGGAAAGTGTCTATAGTTACGTAGAATGGACAATCTTGGACTAACTGTCTTTTAAGTATATAATATTTATATACGGCAAAACTCACACACTTCTCACCTTTGGTGAGGATTGATCCCCTGAACTCCAGGAAGATCAGGTTACCGGGTAGTCCTTGGCCAATGGTTGGATAAACTGTATAAATGCAAGGAAATCACTACACTTTTTGTCCAAAATTGCTCATTCTTGGAAAGTTGTTTTTCTTTTACAATTTCACGAGATGGTTTGTACCATTCTTTGTCAGCACGCACCAGGGGGAGTCTTAGTGGAAACAACCGCTATACTTTTTGGGGTAGAGGATAGGTTTGCAACCAAGTGGGACATCCTGGGTGTGTTTAGTTTGGTTTTACAAGATGATGGTTTGTTTGCAATGAAAAAGCCAAGTACAATAGTCCAGAAAGTCAAGATTTTTCTTTACTCTAAATCCATTGTAGATTACATCACCATCCTATTATAGGCTGACCGAAAGCTCATGAAAGCCGAACGAGTCTTATCAAAGGTGGAGGCATTTCTAAATCCAGTCGATAATCCCGCAGATCCAGAAAGCCTCACTGATGAGGAAAGATTTATGTTTCGGAAGCTTGGTTTAAGGATGAAAGCTTTCTTGCTCCTTGGTAAAGCTTCTTGATTTTCACTAAACATCTTTATGTCTTTCTTGGAGAAAAAGCTGCCCTACCCTTTGGGGTAGAGGTCAGGTCTGCCCCCCACCCCCGGGGGCGGACCCCACCTCCGGGTTTGACATGTTGGGCTCGTTTGGTTTGTTTTTGGTTTATCATTATGTCTTTCTCAGAACAAGAAGTGAAAAGATAGTTGTTTTCAGGTCGTCGTGGAGTGTTTGATGGTACAGTGGAGAATATGCATCTTCATTGGAAGTACCGTGAGTTGGTTAAGATCATTATAAAGACGACAGACTTTGAGGAGGTTAAAAATATAGCATTATCGCTTGAATCCGAGAGCAACGGTGTATTAGTGTCGGTCGATAAAGTTTCCAAGGGATATGCCATTATTGTGTTTCGGGGTAAGGATTATAGTCGGCCTTCTTCACTAAGACCAAAGAATTTGCTAACGAAAAGGAAGGCTTTGGAACGTTCGATTGAGCTTCAACGACACGAGGTATCTCTTTTTTAAATTCCACACCGGTTCATATTTGCATGATTTTTTCATCCATTTGTATGCCATCTTCATATATCATTTTTAGACAATTTTACGCTTATAAAGTCATTTGACGCATATATTATATACCTTTGCCGTATTGAAGCTGACCTTATTCTTGATTCTTTGTTATACAGGCTCTTATGAATCATATTTCGACTTTGCATACTAGAATCCGCAAATTGCAATCTGAAATTGTATGATATTTTATTTACTATTACTCCTCTATTCTGTTTGCTGGCCGACTCGCTAACGTGAGATCCTATGATCAATGAATGATTTTAGGAACATGTTTCAACTGTAAGAAACGAAGGAGATGAAGAGTTATACGACAGATTAGATGCGACATATTCCACCGAAGACGAGGATAGTGAGGTAAACGCTATATTCTATCCGTTCAATATAGAACAAATATACGTTTTGACTTTTGAGGTCAAATGCTCTCGAAGTTCTTGTGCTCGATATGAAGGCTTCTAGAGTTAGGGGCCTTTTACGAGCACGAATTGGTAAGCGATAACCTGGTAAGATTGTGGTCTGGGTAAGGCTTACTGATAAAAAGCAATTTGGGTAAGCACTGTCTGACTCCGTTAGTAACATATTGGTGGCTGACTCAGTCAACACCTTGGTTGGTCAAAAGTGTAGGTAAACAACATTCTCTCTTACTGGGTAAGAGCCTCTTATCCACTAAAGAGACAATCAACACCAAGGGGCTGTTCACCAAATGCTTACCGAATAAAAGTTTACCAACAATATTCACCACCCCTCACTTTCCTTATGGGGTAACATTTCTAGCCATCAAAATGGATTGTTGGTAAGCGTCTTTTACCCGGTAAGTGCTAACCAGGTGAGATTCGCAGTCCTTACTATGCTCACCCTAGTAAAGTAAGTGACAACCGGTAAGCACTTACCCAATAAGCTTTTGGTAAACGGGCCTTAAATAAATAGTCGAATGAGATATATTGGGTTTGTTTGGTTTATTGTGAAATATTTTAAAAAATAAAGGCTTACATGATAAAATCCCAATTGAAGTTCAAAATTAAAGTTCCACAAATGCTTTGTTTTATTGTTCAGAGGTCTTCAGGGAAACAGTCATTCTACCCTTCGGGGCAGAAGACAAGACTACTTGTGAGTGGGATATACTGGGTTTGTTTGGTTTTAAATGTTCCAGTACGTCTTTATCTTCAGGACGAAGGAGAAGATGTCTACCTTAATTCATACGATAGTGGAAACGACACAGAAGATGAAAGTGATCATAATCCTCATTTGGAAGGTCCAGAAACAGATTCTTCTGATCATCAACTAGTCGTTTCTGGTGCACTGTACTTGAGAATCGATGAAGGGCATACACGAGAAGATTGATTTCGTATGCGTCTAGTACGTCTTCCGGAAAGCTCGTTCATCAACAACGTAGATCAAGTCATGTACTAGATTATATCATTGTACATTGGTACTATGATTTTATAAAGATTGTCAAAATTCTTAGGTGAAAATGATTGTTGGAGGAACTAAATTGGTGTAAATATTTTGAAAACCAATTATTCATGAATTATTGATGATGAAATCATAAATATCGTGATAGATGTAAATGATGAATATTATGTATAATAAAAATGCATGATATTAAGATTTATACAACATGAATCTATACTATATTATAATGCATTTGGCTAAAACTCTTAAAAACTCTTGAACTCTTAAACTCTTAAAACTCTTAAACCCGTTCATCCCTATCCGATTTCATCCCATAACTGAATTCGTGTAACTAACTGCAGATAAACACAATCAAATACAGGATAAACATCTTATTTTAAATATAAA
>NW_020200582.1:3342-40451 GCF_001531365.2 Cynara cardunculus var. scolymus | reverse complement strand
TATTCAAAAACAAAAACATCATCGCTTTCTCAAAATCACATAAAGTCATATTATAACATCGACTGAGATAAAGAATAAAATGAAATATTAAAAACACGATGTATCTCGCTGCATTGCGCGAGTACTCTTCTAGTAATTCATAAATAGTTGGTTTTCATAATTCTCAAAATATTTGTTATTCCAAAAATTAAAATCTCTAAAAAAATTACATCCAACTTCTATTTAATATATTTTAATATTAATTATATTATTAAATATTCCATAATTTATTCATTTCAATACACTTTTAGAGAATTCTTAAAATATTAAAGTTTTTTTTTTTGTTTTTTCTATTTCAGAAATAATATAAACCACAAGGGTGGTGCCTAATTTGTTTGAACATGGCTCCAAAGTTCAAAAGTAGCAGGAGGTCTCAGGCTTAAATTCAATGAGGAATAAAAATCCTCTTGTGGCCACGGAGGTTCAAATACGATGTCTCCGGGCTATTTGCAAAGCAGGTGGTCGTCCTGTGATTAGCAGGCTCGCATAGCGGGTTGGATATCCAGGTTAATAAAAAAATTATGTAAAGAATCTGTTGGAGAAAAATAAATGAAGAAAATTTCATTTTCTTTGTTTTAAAAAATCTATTGAAGATGTTTTTATCTTTTTATGAAAATATGATCCTTTTTCGACAAACCGATTTCTTACGGAAATGTAAACCGCATTTGGGATGCATAAGGTTTTCTGTGAAAACATGAATAGAAACTTGGTGTAAAAAAGAGGGAATGTTTTTCTTAATTCAGATTAATCATTTCAAGAAATTAAAACACGAATTCAGTCGTACACACAAATAAAAATATCCATGCACAAACCGAGAAACTTTTCTTCGAAAAAGCATATGTTTTTAAGTTACACTTATAGCTTTAGCCATTCACAATAATACAACATATTTAAGGGGGAGTTTTCTGGTTCAGATGATAGTATCCGATGGAATTGGAACTCATCAAAAAAATTGAATTGGAAGGTATTCAATGAAGTTTGACCACTATTTGGTGAACATTAACAGTAATAATAAAAAATTGGAGGTAATGGTGGCGGCAGCAAAGGCAGGACGTTTATGGTCATAGCGGCGGTGGTGGCAATGGTTGTGACAACATCAACGGTGGTGGTGAAGACAACAGGGGCAGTAGTAGCATTAGCGATGGCAAGGGCGTTGGTCATGTATATAGTAGGCTAGGATTTCTTTTGGTAGTTTGATTTTTTGAAATAATGGGTAGGAAAGAAATTTTACTCCGATGAAATCCTTGAAGTGTTTTGAAATTATGGAATTCAATTTCATTCCATGTATAAATCAAAATGTGATTTTGTTCACTTATGAATATTTAATACTCTATAAAAGCAAAATGTCAAAAATATGTGAAATTTAAACGCAAAATTTCAGAAATATGTGAAATTTAAACATTGATCATGTGATAAGGGTGTTATTGCCCCTAGTCTTGGTTGGTTGATGCAAAGACACTACTTTTGGATGGTTAATGCAAAGACACAGGATTACATGCTAAGCATAGGCGACCTGGTTTGGACCCTGGCGAAGACCATGTGGCCCAAAGACAAATCAAAGGCTAGAGAACAAGTATTACAATGCAACCAATGCAATGCAACCAATGCAAGGAGGTACTCTAAATTTTAAAACGTAAGGATTAAATAAATCATAAAAATGTCGATGCATAAACCTAACTCCAAAACTTCAACTTAATAAAATGTAGTACTTAAACAAAAACAAATATTCAAAAAGCAGATCTTTGAAACATACAATGGTTTACCAAAATACTCAAATGCGATGAGATCTCACTTCAATGGGATAAACCTTGAAGAGTGGGTGGCACCGATACCAGGCCTACCGTGCTTGACAGGCTTGTATGAAATTGAGAATTCGGCAAGGTAGTGGCCAATCATCTCAGGCTTGATTTCAATCTGATTGAAAGTCTTGCCGTTGTAAACACCAATAACGCTTCCGATCATTTCTGGAACAATGATCATATTCCTCAGGTGGGTCTTCACAAGCTCTGGCTTTTCACCTGCAGGTGCTTCACGTTTCTGTTCCACCACAAATAAATCTTCATCACATATACATATCATCATCAATAAAAAGAAACCAAGCCACACCCAGAGGAAAAAATATGGATCGAAGTTCAAATATACTTTTAGAGGAAATCAGTAAAATGCTTATGCGGTGAAGTTAGTAACACATATAACTGCATGTATATGTAAAAAATATAATCAAGAGTTAGGGTCCAGTGATTTTTTCAGTTAGAGTACAATAATAGTACATTGCGGTTTTGGTCCCTGTGCATTTTCAATTTTCTCGATCTTGGTTTCTACAGTTATTTCATAGCAAATTTGACACTAAGGGTAAGGTATATGCATTCCCACAAAACCCCTTTCTCATTCTAAGGTCTATTCCCTTATTGTTACTGAAGTAATAGCTCATTCTAAATGATAAAAAGCAGAAACTATGTAGTGAGGCTAAACAAAGCATAAACAATGTAGGATAGAGACGGGACTAACTGAAGCTATAAAGACTGTTTTCGAAAAGGAACTATATCATGCCTAGTTGCAGCTAAAAAGAAAAAACCCCATAAACATGATCATGTCAATTGGAACTACACCCATTTCTGGAAACACTTGCAGTAAACATTATCTCCATCCAGCATTCTAAATATAAGTTTCACAAGCTTTAATCAGTAACTAATGCATTTGAGAGAGCAAATAAATTACATTCCACACATGTTTTCTTACAAGTTACAGTCAACCAAATTAATATTCAACAATGGAACCAATAGTTAGCAGCCTTCTAATTTTGATAAGTAATTGTATCAAAATTTTGATCTGATTTTCACATAATCTCAAACAATTACATTTCCAAATGAACAGCTTATGCTTCAAGCAAACAGTTCGATTAACCCTCATAGCTTTTCAAAACACCAGATGCTAGCAAGAACTATTACGAATTATTACTATTAACACAATAAAATATGTACAATAAGATCTTATAACAGTAGGACGGTATTAAGAAACATACAGCTTTGCGGAGCTTCTTAATCAGAGCCATGGGCTTCCTCTTCAAACCTCTTTGAAACCTGTCAATGAGGAATTCCTTTACAAAAAAAATTCATATAATAATTGAGATTTTTGGATGATTTTGAACGGTATATATACCTTCTGCGAGCACGAGCAGTGAAGAGCTTTACAAGCTCATCGGTGGACATATCAAGAAGAGCATCCAAATCAACTCCTCTGAAACTGAACTTCTTRAACGTCCTCTTCTTCGGCACTCCGGCTGCGGCCACATCAACCTCCACGTCCGCCTAAAACAACAAAACATCAATGCACATCGTTGCCAGACCATTTCATCACAAAAAAACATGACAGAAACAATGACAGGAAAGCAAGATTAGATCGATAATCACCATTGTCGAGTTGCTGCTGAGAACGACGAATCTGCTACTACTCCGATCCGATACGGTCGCCTAGGGTTTTGATTGAGTTGGGGTTTGGGCCCAGTCCTGATTTCCATTTATATATGCTACTGAACTGAAATAGGGCTCTCAGCTTTGGGCCGCGAAAATGGCCCAGAGAGTTTTTTAAGTTACATTAAATTGCGGAATTGGTCCTTGTATTTATTTGATTTTGGTTTCCAGATAGCAAATTTTGCCCCTATGGTCTACTTTTGTTCTGTTTTGGTCCCTCCCATTAACACCGTTTCTAAAATTCATGTTTAGAAATAAAAAATAGTATCATGTATTAAATGTATTGATTATTTAGTTACATAGTTAATACAATAATTGCTAACATAGAGTAGTTGTTGAAGTTGAATATAATTATCTTTTAGAGATTTTAATTTTTAATACTCTATTTTAGAAAAAGTATCGCATAGTTGTTGAAGATGTTCTCACAGACCAGTTGGGTGACTTTACATTGTATGACAAATGATAGATTACTTTTGTTTGTTTGTTTTCCATGTTAATTATAAAGTGTCTATGAATAATATATTAGTATTAACTCGTCAATCCAATCCAGCCAGCAAGATTATAGTTAGATTGAGACATTTTTAAATCATCATAATTAAGTTTGATTGTTAAAATACTACAAACCAACCAACTAACCAGTATATTTGCACCCTTATTAATGAGAGGACAATCAATATATCAATCAATCACCGATATATATATATATATAAAGAGGTATTGAGGTGCATCATGAGAATTCAATATTAAGGTGCCGTTGAATTATGGTTGAGTTTGAGATATCTCACATTGGTGAGAGATTGAAATATTAGAATAAGGAGGTATGTATAAGAAAGAAGTTTGAGATTCATTGTGTTAACTCATGAGACTTGACTCGTAGGGTTATCTTACCTGGATGATCCTATTTTTGCAAAACAAATCTTATATATAAATATAAAAACGAATTGTGTTTATAATCATCAATATATATATATATATATATATATATATATTGAAAGTCGTAAAAAGGGATCTGGACCTTTGATCACCTTTAATTTCAATCCCACTTTATGAATCGTCCTTGATACGAGGACTGATCTGGTGCATATATGTACATCTCATCTTAGTGCATCTCACCCTAGTGTGCATTCAAGGGAGAAAATCATTTCTTACGCTTCTGACTATTTCTCCTTCCCACCGGAACCCAACCATATACTTAAACTCATCAAAGAAATTGAATTGGAAAGTATTCAATGATGTTTGACCACACATTTTGGTAAACGGGAACCATAATGGGATCTCTTAGAGAGATTGAAATCTACATGTTTAGTCGGCATAATGTAGTTTCGAAATTTGATTGGAATAATAGTAAATGATCAAAACATCATTTTATGACATTTTCATACGTTCTTGTTTAAATTATAAATACCATGTAACGATAAAATCGATGATAATATAAACTAGAGGTAGTGGTGGTGATGGCAAAGGAAGGATGGGTATGGTGATCGCGACAATGGCAGCAATGGTTGTGACAACATCAATGATGGTGGTGACGACAACAGTGGTAGTTAGCAGTGGCAAGGGCGTTGGTGATGCATTGTAGGCAAGGGTTTATGTTGGTCCCATTAGGATCTACAAAATGTGTATAACAGTTTGTAGAAGGGGGATGAATACAAACACAGTAAAACTTTTCAAATTTAAAATATATATTGATAAAAAAATCAATACAGATTTTATAAGATTGTTTGCGAAAAGATAAGATGAATATAACTTATCTAAACAATCTAAATTACACACTAGTTCTTAGCAAAGAGAAATGATTTGTTGTAAGAGACTTAGAAAGAAGTTAGTTCTTTCTGGATAAGAACTATTTAAAATACTAAAAAGGATTCTAACTTGTTTTTGAAGATAAGCGAATTAGGTTTTTAGATGTGTGTTCTTTTACTTATGAACATAAGTTAGAGTTCAAGAGTAAGTATTTCGTATCTCTGCATGGAGATAAAACACATCTATTTATACTCATTGTATTAAATGCACATTTAATGCACTATGTTGGGGTTTGAACACGTGTCAAGTATTTAGAGAAAGACTTGTCATTTGCTACAATGAATAGTACAAAAGCCTATTCATGAGCAGATATTCTTTCATAAAGTTGGTGGGTAGTAGAGTCAACTAATCGGCTCCATACCATACTATACTCTAGAAAGGGTATGGGTTTGTCCTTTGTGTGTGTAAGGACAAGACAAAGACAATCGTGCTCAACAAGCTTCTTTTGATCGTTGAATGCTGGAATAACCTGAAGGTCTCTTCAGCATTCGTTGAGGCTTTGACCAGTCTTCACACATGTGTAGACCAGGTTGTAATCACTGAATACCGCTTCAGATCACGTACTCGTCAGTCTCTAATCTTCAGTTTTAGTCTTCGACTTTCGCTGAAGGTTCTTTGGTGCGAGTTTTGTCTTCTTGAAGTATCGTTGTCGCTGATAGATTTACATTACATGTTCTCAGCGATCACTGAACAGATTCAGTGATGATCGCTGGAACTGAAAGACAGAAACAAAAATACTTCGTATAAAGTAAAATGAATTATCATCAAATCACTGAGTGAAAGGATCAATAGTTTCTTTTGGTAGTTGAACTTTTGAAAAAATTAGTAGGAATGAAATTTTACTCCGATGAAATCCTCAAATCGTTTTGAATTTCTGGAATTCAATTTCATTTCATGTATAGACCAGAATAGAATTTGATAAAACTAATTGATCATTTCAATTCCTTACAATTCCATATAAATCTTGCAAACGGAACTAGGGTTAAAAGTTCACCTTTCTAGAATCGAGTGCCTCCACCATTTAAAACTAGATCAACCTATTTTCACCTCAAGGTCCCTTGTCAAATATCAACTTCCATTTACGATTACCACATCTTCTTCGCCAACTCCAAGGTTCCGAGGGACACCACCCAAGCACTAGGTATGGGATTGAGACCCATCTTCTTAGAGAACCTGGTGTGCCAGCCTTGACGGGCACGAGAACTCCTTGCAAAAATTAAAAACAGGGGATGGAAATAGGCACGAGGTCAAGTAACATGATCTCATCCCGTCCAGTCTCCTCCTTGTGTATTTATTATTAAATATATTATTTATACATAATTAGATTTAATATATTTTATTAGATTTATAAATAATATTTTGACCTTTCTTCTTATATATAATTTTTTTTTAATTTATCTTGCCTTTTTAGATAAAAAAAAACATGGACGACTACAAGCATTTGATCATGATGTGATTTTGTTCACTGGGTTGGGCTCCGATAAGAAGAAGAGTTAAGATGAAAAACGTAAGAATTGATCTCTATCTTTAGATGCACATTAAGATGAGATGCAACAAGATGAAATTCACCAAATCAATCCTCGTATCAAGCGTGATTAATAGATGAGTTTGAGATTAAAGGTGATCAAGGATTGAGATATTTTCTTACGCTTCTCACATGATCTTCACCTTTGTTCACATATGAATATTTGATACTCCATAAAAACAAATTTTAAAAAATATGTGAAATTTAAACATTGACCATTTTAGATAGGGAATGGTATTTAACACATTTGATTTAAAAATATCTCACATAACCAAAAAAGAAGTCCTCAATTTTCCGTTGCCACGAGAATCATGCAAAGATTGGGGACCTGCTCAATTCCCATGTCGACCACCACTTGCCGAGCCCCTCTAACAACTTCCTCATAACATCGTTAACAACAAAACTACACTAATTTCTTGCCACTAGTTACTCGCACTTTATAACAAGTAACAGGTTTTCTTGAAAACAGTTGCACTGTCCTTTAAAATGCATTTTGTACGGACAACAAAATAGAACAAAAAATTATCCCTCCACATTTGACACAACATTAAACTAATAAAATTAGACTTGGAGCCGGTTATCATAGATTTCTGATAAGTGTTTACTCATAAGAGTCTAAGATCTTGTTTGTTTCATAAAAAAGCTCTTATCAATCCCTTATGTCTGATACGTTAAGAGACAAATTCATTCAGACTGTTTGTTTTTTCCAATTTTTCAGAGGCACTTGTATATTATTTTCCACTTATTTGATAAGAAGTAAACCAACCTCTTATTTGCCTCTTATTGTTCTTCAAATTCTCAACAACAATGTTTCTCAATCGATTAACATTAACCGATCATTTCTCTCCATCGATCCTTACCAAATCAATGCTCACCTCTTTCAGTCAATGTATTTTAATATGATATAAATGTGTTAAACATTGTTAATGACATATATGATTGTTTAAATAATGAATGTTAATTATATAATTTAGGTGTAATATTCATAAATGATAATAAATAAATATGTGAAATTATATAAATTTATCTATAAATTTATCACTATAATTTTCAATGGGTAAAATAGACAATTTAAACAAATTCGGACGTATATTAATTTATAAAAACAATCTTATTGATTCAGATTTCAGACTTCAATACCACCTCTTATAAATCAGAAGTGAAATAAGACTTCTGATTTCAACATCTCTTAAAGAACAAACTTCACTTAACACTTACTAAACAAACCGTTCAAGATTTTAGTCTATTAAAACGACATTGTATGAAACATTTTCTCTCTTAAAAGCTTACTGGGTAACAGTTGTCACTCTCATTT
Source organism: Cynara cardunculus var. scolymus (assembly GCF_001531365.2). Classification (NCBI taxonomy): domain Eukaryota; kingdom Viridiplantae; phylum Streptophyta; class Magnoliopsida; order Asterales; family Asteraceae; genus Cynara; species Cynara cardunculus. The sequence continues at coordinate 32,299 of NW_020200582.1, read as the reverse complement.
ACCAAGTAAACTCTTGGTCCTTGTTATAGCTCTTACTAAGATAAGATTGTTCAATCTTTGTCACATTCATTCAATAAGGTAAAATGACTTGGAAGCAATTATAGATAAGTGTTGAATAAACGGCTCCAAAGTGGGAATTCTTTTTGTCCCACCAAAATACGTGGAACAAAAATTAAAAAGATTGAACAAGAATGGTAAATTACTAAACTACTCATGATAAATTAAAATCAATAAAATCTTCCATAACTTTTTCATCCGCTTGCCTCACTCTCACTCTCCAATCTTTATCTGTCCTGTTCTATCCCATCCGCTACACCATACCAAACTCACTTTTAGGACATATAACAAGAGTGTTTACGTCCCACATGAGACTCAACTTTTGGATGGTTAATGCAAAGACAAAGGATTACATGCTAAGCATAGGCGACCTGGGTTGGACCCTGGCTAAGACCATGTGACCCAAAGACAAATCAAAGGCTAGAGAAAAGATCATCCTGACTCCAGAAAGAAAACATAGATTGTGGCACAACTAATAAAATGTAGTACTTAAACAAAAACAGATGTAAACGCAGATCTTTGAAACATATATGTTTTAGCAAAATACTCAAATGCGATGAGATCTCACTTCAATGGGATAAACCTTGAAGAGTGAGTGGCACCAATACCAGGCCTACCGTGCTTGACAGGCTTGTATGAAATTGAGAATTCGGCAAGGTAGTGGCCAATCATCTCAGGCTTGATTTCAATCTGATTGAAAGTCTTGCCGTTGTAAACACCAATAACGCTTCCAATCATTTCTGGAACAATGATCATATTCCTCAGGTGGGTTTTCACAAGCTCTGGCTTCTCACCAGCAGGTGCTTCACGTTTCTGTTCCACCACAAATAAATCTTCATCACATATACATACATCATCATAATAACATAGTAAAAAGATACCAAGCCACCCCCCAGAAGAGAAAAAAACCATGACTCATAGTTCAAATATATTTTTAGAGGAAATCAGTCAAATGCTTATGCGGTGAAGTTAGTATCACAGATAACTGAATGTATATGTAAAAAATATAATCAAGGGTTTGGGTCCAGTAATTTTTTAAGTAAGAGTACAATAATAGTACATTGCGGTTTTGGTCCCTGTGCATTTTCAATTTTCTCAATCTTGGTTTCTACAGTTATTTCATAGCAAATTTGACACTAAGGTATGTGCATTCCCACAAAACCCCTTTCTCATTCTAAGCTCTATATTCCCTTATTGTTACTGAAGTAATAGCTCGTCCTAAATGATACAAAGCAGAAACTATGTAGTGAGGCTAAACAAATCATAAACAATGTAGGAGAGAGATAACAGGGACTATTGAATCTATAAAGAAAGTTTTCAGAAAGGAACTATATCATGCCTAGTTGCAGCTATAAAGAGTGTTTGCTACACAAAACCCATAAAACATGATCATGCCAATTGGAACTACACCAAATTTCTGGAACAAAAACACTTGCAGTAAACATTATCCCCGTCCAGCATTCTAAATTTAAGTTTCACAAGCTTTAATCAGTAACTAATGCATTTGAGAGAACAAATAAATTACATTCCACACATATTTCCTTACAAGTTTTTTTTGTAAGGGTGTCCGGGCCAAAGCCAGACTAATCCCGGCAAATTTGGAGGCTAAACATGGCCCCACTTAAATGTCGCCAACACTCCCCTCCCAGGGCTCGAAGTTGGGTTCATGACTATGTCATGCCCAAGCCTTTACCACTAGGCTGGAAGGTCTTTGACATATTTCCTTACAAGTTGCAGTCAAGCTAATTCAAATTCAACAAGGGAACCAATAGTTAGCAGCCTTCTAATTTTGATAAGTAATTGTATCAAAATTTTGATCTGATTTTCACATAATCTAAAACAATTACATTTCCAAATGAACGGCTTATGCTTCAAGCAAACAGTTCGATTAATCCTCATAGCTTTTCAAAATACCAAATGCTAGCAAGAATTACTACGAATTATTACTATAAACACAATAAAATATGTACAATAAGATCTCATAACAGTAGGATGGTATTAAGAAACATACAGCTTTGCGGAGCTTCTTAATCAAAGCCATGGGCTTCCTCTTCAAACCTCTTTGAAACCTATCAATGAGGAATTCCTTTACAAAACAAATTCATAGAATAATTGAGATTTTTGGATGATTTTGAACGGTAYAYATACCTTCTGCGAGCACGAGCAGTGAAGAGCTTTACAAGCTCATCGGTGGACATATCAAGAAGAGCATCCAAATCAACTCCTCTGAAACTGAACTTCTTRAACGTCCTCTTCTTCGGCACTCCGGCTGCGGCCACATCAACCTCCACGTCCGCCTAAAACAACAAAACATCAATGCACATCGTTGCCAGACCATTTCATCACAAAAAAACATGACAGAAACAATGACAGGAAAGCAAGATTAGATCGATAATCACCATTGTCGAGTTGCTGCTAAGAACGACGAATCTGCTACTACTCCGAGCCGATACGGTCGCCTAGGGTTGTGATTGAGTTTGGGCCCAGTCCTGATTTCCATTTATATATGCTACTGAACTGAAATAGGGCTCTCAGCTTTGGGCCGCCAAAATGGCCCAGAAAGTTTTTTTAAGTTACATTAAATTGCGATATTGGTCCTTGTACTTTTTTGGTTTTGGTTTCTAGATAGCAAATTTTGCCACTGTGGTCTACTTTTGCTAGGTTTTGTTCCCTCCCATTAACACCGTTAAAAAATTCATTAATCTCTTCCCTCCCATTAAGACCGTTTCTAAAATTCATTAATTTGTTCCATCCCATTAACACCGTTAAAAGTTCATTAACCTGTTCCCTCCCATTAACACCGTCAAAAAAGTTAATTAATTTATTCCCTCCTATTAACACCATTAAAAAAATTCATTAATTTTTTCCCTCGTATTAACACCGTTAAAAAATTCATTAAGTCAAGCGTAGTGTAGTCGTCTTATTTTTTTTCAACAGTAACCCCCTCCCGTTGATTCCAATCCTCCCCTCTGGTCCAACACCCTTATGTAGAAAAGTAAAAATCAAAGAACCCAATTTGAAGGATAATCGCGACAACACAAACTTGTGATGGCGACCCTGATTAAATGCAACTTGTCAAAAATTAGGGTTGAAATGGGTTAAGTATATTATACATACGTTATAAAATTTGTTGAGTTACTAATTTACGAAAACTTTAACGGCTTGAAATAATAAATAAACATAAATGGAAAAAAGAGGAACTACATGAAGAGACAAAAATGGTAAGCTTATAAGTCGTTTATCAATCACGATTTGATTAACACTAAACGTGTAGGTTGTTATTGTCAGAAATATTATTGTGTGGTGATTAGAATTTCCAACACTTATGCTAAAATAAAGATTTTCAAGATTTGACAAATTTTTGCTCCAATATATATGCCAAAACGTATGCTCAAATAGAGAAAAGAAAGAGAAAGAATGTGAAGGTCTCCAAATTTGGTGAGAAATATCTAAAACTCTAAATAGGAGACTATTCAGAGGTATCGAATAAAAACTATAGGATATAAAACTAAGAAAAAAGACACAGGGTCCAAACCTGCAATTTATCCTATATATGTTGTTTAATTTTTAATTCAATATATACCGATGAGGGATGGACCCAATTTTTTTCTCCAAATAATGGCATAATTTTACTATAAAAAATAAATAAAAGAAAAAAAATTCAAACGGTGGCACCATTTGACTAGAAAAGTGACACTAATAAGCTTCGAACTCGGCTCTCGGTGGAATAAAAGTCTTGCAAATCAACTTTATCCAAAGAAAACTTGTTGTTATTGTGTTTTCAAAATACATATGGTGGCACACAACAAATTATCAACACATTTCATGGACCTAAATTTTTTACCCTTCTATAAAGGAATAATACGGTGACACGTGCCACCATAGGCACCACTATAGGTTCGTCCATGATACCAATGACATAAGTTTTAGAGTGAATTACATTTGTGGTCTCCATCTTACGCCCTCCTTTCGGTTTTGGTCCTTAAACCGCCTTAAGTACATCAATAGCCCTCATTTTATGTTTCGCATGACAAATTAGTCTCTACAATTAACATCATTAAATTAAGGTTCGTTAGTCACCTCATGTGCCCCTATGTGAGGGGAAACTTCCTCCCACCTCCCTTTTCAACTCAAAAAGACTCACCACCCACCACCACCATTCACCACCACTATTTAAGAACACAACTGAAAATCAAACTCAAAATGCATACATCAAATACAAGAACATTTTGGTCCAAGAACATTCACCAATGGAACGCTTCCCATAATCAAACCCTAAAATGCAACTAAAAATTGTTGTTTATTGAATACAAATTCATAGATTAAATACAAAACAACTCAACATCAAACACTAGAATTCAGGTTTCATCGGAGCAAATTATCCAGGGCATAAAACAATGTGGATCTAAGCTCATTGTTGAGATCTAAAAAAGGGCGTAAATTTGCAGGCAGTGCTCCATCCTTGTCTTAGTCTTCGTCGACGATGTTTTCAGTAGACAGTGTAAGGGGTTATGGTTCGCCGTTTTGATCAAGAAGGGGATGTGGTTGGGGTTTTCATGGTTTATACTTTATCAACTATTGCTGATCAATTCTTAGTGGGTATATTGGTTTTAAACAAACTCCTTTTTTGAGCGGAGGGGGTAACACTCTACTAGTTAGGCATATTAAAACCCTTGAAAATCTTTGTGACATTCGAAAATGTCAAAAGATCTCTTCGAAATTCGTCTCTTAGATTACCACTTTGTGATTGAGGAAAGGTTTGAGTATACCTTACCTTCTTTATGGCCTTTGTGCAATATTTATTGGGTTCATTTTGGTTTGGTTTTTGGTTAAATCTTACACATATCTATACTATATTATAAAGCATTGACAAAAACACTTAAAAACCATTTTTTATGCATGAAATACTGTTTATTGATGCATATTACTTAAAATTCAAGATTACAAGTAAATTTTGCGTAAATACAACTTATTAAAGCTTTACGTTTGAATTTGTGTAACTAACTGCGGATAAACATAATCAAATAGAGAACAAACATCTCATTTTAAAATATAAACAATCTAAAATATAATTAGAATAATTATTGAGTTCTAACAGAATACTTAATTATTATCTTTATATAAAAATATTATTAAACCTAAATTAAGTTACTCGTTACGATAAATTAAATTATAATAAAAAATTTGAATTAAAAAAATACACAAATAAAAACTTTTAAGTAGTTAATTTGATTCTAATATATATTTTTTGCAAATTTTATATGATATTTTTAAATTTATATTTTATTCAAAATCAAAAGCATTATCGCTTTCTCAAAACCAAATAAAATCGTATTATATAGACATAAATAAAAAATAAAACAAAACATCAAAATCGAAATATGTCTCGATGCATTGCACACGTACCCTTCTTTATATTAAATACATTTGTTGTCTGAATTTCATCTTTGTCTTGATTCTATGTTAACCATGGCTTTATGAATCATACAAATATGCTCTTAAATGTCATATATGTGGAAACATGATAAAGGTGGAGATTGAATAACAAGAGTTACCAACATTGTTTTTTTTAAGTATATAATATTTATATACGGTAAATGCAATAAATAAACTCATACACTTTTCTCAACTATGGTGAGGTTTGAACCCCTGACCTTCTAGAAGGCCAAGAGCTACGATATCGCTAGGCCAAAGGCCCTTTGGTAGTTATGAACATTGTTCCATGCATAAAAGACAATAATTAGATCTATCATGGAAATTTTGTTTTTATTTATTTATTACTGTATTTAGTTTCTTACTATTGTGTTCATGCATAAAAGACAAATTGCGGTTACATCTCTTATTTGCATCATGCTTCACTCGTTTGGTTACATTTCCTTTTGCTTTCTCTTTTTCCCGGTATGTAGTAACTTAATGGTCTTCAAGTTTAATTATGCAATATGCATGCTAACCTTTGTGGTTCGAGGGTTTATTAGGAAAAAAAATGTTTTTACGTTTGGTAAAATTGTAATTGGAAAGATTTTGACTATCTCATAAGGTAACAACTAACAAGTAATCACTTTCTTGTTTTCTTAGACAACTGTGACATCAAAGAGTTTTGAAAAAGAACGCATCGTCCAGAAATTTGAAGAACTGAAATATATAAATTATGGCCAATCAATATCCAATGTAGTACAATTAAATGCAGAAATTGGAATCCTAACGATAAGTTGTATGGCAGCCTAAATGCAGAATGCCTAAAAATGAGTTGGCAAACTAACTTGAAATTTTCAAGTAATGGAATCAATCATAGATAACTTACGAGGAATAACTGACCTGTTATTGTACAAGGGATAACTAACCTGCTATTGTGAATCCGTCTTGCTGTCCTGTTTGTGATAAGACCCCCTTGGTTTTCTTTAACAAGTCATCATCGTCCATTTCTTCGTTCAATATTTCCCACTGCCTCCATTGAAGACTTCCATGACGGAACATTCTATGTCAATCCCTTTTCATGACAAGGCATTAACAGACTTGTTACAACTGCTTGCTTTATACACAATGACAAAATCATAGCCAGTAATATGCTAACCGATCTTCGATATTCCAGTTCATTCACCCTTTGCTCCAGACGAAACTCTAGGCTTTGTTGATCACTTCGTTCTACATATTTTCTACCCAAAATATGATGTCTCCATTTTTTAACAGCAAAAACAATGTCCATGAGTTCCTTTTTGTAGATACATTTCAATCTTACTTGAGACCCAACATTAGGCTAAAATAAGCATTAGGTCCACCTTGTTGCATCAAAATGGCGCCCAATCCATTCCTCGAGGCATCTGTTTCCACCACAAACTCCTGATTGAAATCAACAAGTCTCAACACAGGTGCCGTCATAAAGCTTCCTTCAACCTAAGGAAGGCTTCTTGTGAACTGTCACTCCACGACACAATAACTTATTTTTTTTTTAATAAATCAGTAAGGGACGCTGCTATCGTTCCATACCCAACAATGAACTTGGGATAATAGCCGATAAAGCCTAAAAACGTCTCAATTCTTTCAATGTACGAGGTTGTGGCCAATCAATCATGGTGAACCTTTGACGAGTCCATCCCCACTCCTTTTTCAGTAATAAAACGTACCAAATAACCTATTCTCTGCTGCCCAAACTCGCATTTCTTATGATTAGCGTACAACTTGTGTTGAAGTAACAACCAGAACACCTGTAGATGTGTTGTATGTTCTTCCATGATCTTACTATACACCAACTTGTCATCAAAGAAATCCAAAACGAACTTCCGTGAGAATGAGTTGAACACCTCATTCATTAATGTTGATGGTGCATTAACCAATCTAAAATACATAACTAAAAATTCGTAGCGGCCTTCATGGGTTTTGAAGGCTGTCTTCAAACTGTTTTTGGCTAGCTGCTGACCAGACTGACTCGATAACGAGTTTACCAAATCACTGATATGCTGACCTTGACCAAAATCTTACCGGGCTAGCAAAAAAAACGCTTAGGGTTTGTTTGGTAGTTGCTGAATGGCTTAGTGCAGAATGATTAAGTGGTCAGAATGATTAAGAGACTCTCATGATATAATACAAAATGAAATATAATTATTTACTAACTGTTTATAATAAAATTAAGGTGCTGAATAATAAAAAAAGATCTAAATGCAAAATCATTAAGAAAATTTTAGAACAAGAGACTTTCTTTTACCCACGATTGGCTGCTGTTAATGGAGCTATTGACACGTAAACAAACAAATTTCTTTCCACGCTTGCGCTTTTTTACGACTAGGTTTCACCCACAGCCGCTCTTTCCCCGTCGTTCCTCCTCCCTCGCCGGTCCTGGCTCTTCTCCCGTCACCGCTCGGTCATTCCTCCATCGTCTCGCTCGGCCATCCTCCCTTCTCCCTCGTCGTTCTAGTCTCTCCTCACGCCAACCGCTAGAAAAGGTATTTTTTGAAAACGTTATGCTTAATGATGTCTTCAACAAATTGATTTTGTTTAAACTGATGATTATGGCGATTTCGTTTTGAAAACATTTCTGCCCTAATTTATTTATAAAATTTGAATTAAGAGAGCAACATTCGATTTATATTTCGTAGACTTCTTTGCAGAGTCTGTCTCTTGTGGGGGTGTCCTGAAGATCATGGCTATTCTGGGTTGAAAGGTGCGTTTTCTCCACCTCTTGTGCTCCCAACAATGAAACAGAACTTCTTTTTTGAATTCAAATGTTGGGTTTTGTAGAATTCTTTGATATCCTTTTTGCGATTTGATCTGGGTAACAGTTTTACGGTTTACTCGTTTAATTAATTGATCAATTGTTGTTATTAGCATCAATTAGTTGGATTCTGTGAACACTTCTTGCGACTCATAGATTTTTAATTAATTGATCGATTGTTACAATTGGTGCTTCTGTTGCCTTTTTAGCTCATCACTCACTACTCACACACTGCTGTTGATTACTTTTGCTTTTTGTTGCTTAGTGCACACTCATCCAACATATCCTATCCCATTTCTCCTTGTATATGTATTACCTACCGGTTGAAAGAAGGAATTGCATACATAGTACAATATAGGGAGGTCTGGCCAATAGGAAAGTAGAAAGATAGTTGCATTTTGTGCAAAAAGATCACACAAATACTCTTAAAAGTCCAATCTTGTTAAGCCCTTTTGAGATATCTTGAGTTAATGACAAGATTGCTCTCTCATGGTGTTGACTTTTGGGAGCAGCCTGATGGGTTTGGGTATAAGCCTTGTTTGGATTTCAGTCAAGAATATAAGAAATCAAATATTGAGATTTTAGAAGACAGAACAAAGTATTTGGTGGTGGTGGTTTCTGGTGGGATAAATCAACATAGAAACCAGATTGTTGATGCTGTTATGATTGCTAGCATCCTTGGTGCTGCCCTTGTTGTACCAATCTTACAAGATATTGTTATTTGGGGAGATGAAAGGTATCCATTCATCTTTTATTTGCTTGTTTTATAAATACCTCTTATTTGATGTTAGAAAAACCGACTTTTTCTTCTTTTAGCAAAAAGATCACACAAATCCTCTTAAAAGTCCAATCTGTTTAAGCCCTTTTGAGATATCTTGAGTTAATGACAAGATCACTCTCCCATTGGGTTTGTTATTTTTGAGCACAAAGTTGATTAGTCGCAACCCCAACCGTTATCAGATGGAACCTGCCCCCTAAGAAGCACATGTAAGGAGACATTTCCCTAGCATTCAAACTTGAACCTGTTGTGTACCGGAGGGTGGGTTTGTGATTTCATCTTTTATTTGCCTTTTTCGTAAATGTGTTCCTTTTCAAATTCCAGTTCTGATAAAATTCTGCAAAATATGAGCCTTTGGTGCACCAAAGTTTGCCTTCTGAAATACCCTTTTGATTTTTAGAGTTAAGAAACAAACATATTTTTGTCTATTGTGAAATGTTTTCTTTTTTAAAATTGTAATATCTATTGTGGAACAAGTTCTTTCAGGGAATGTGCCTTTTTTTCAATCTTTACATTTGGTGTCCTATTCTTTTGTTTGTGCAGATTCTTGTCTCTTGGACCAGTTTGTATAGGACAATTTGCACTAGTGGGGTTATACTTGTAGAAGGTAAAAGTTTCCCATTTGAACTGCTCATGCTTACATAATTGTTGTCATCTTTCACTTATATGTACAACTTGTTTTAGATAGGGCATATCGGCCTCATTTTACCACTATTCTTCTTTACCTTGGAAGGTCCAATTCCTCATTCCGTGTGATCATTTTTTGTTTGATTTTGATTAGCACCTATATGATGGAATCTATTTCAGTGATCTCAAATGGTTTATAGTGTTTCTTGACCATCTGTAATAACTTTGTTGTTTTCTTGGACAACTATGACATCAAAGAGTTTTGCAAAAGAATGCATCATCCAGAATTTTGAAGGACTGAAATATAGAAAGCTTGGCCAATCACTATCCAATATATCACAATTAGATGCAGAAAATGGAACCATAAGGATAAGTTCTATGGTAGCCTAAATGCAGAATGCCTAAAAATGAGTTGGGAAACTAACTTGACATTTTCAAGTAATGGAATCATAGTGATAAGTTTTATGGCAACCTAAGTGCAAAATGCCCAAAAATGGGTTAGGAAAGTTACTTGAAATCTTCTGTTGGTCACCTTGAAGTTGAAACCCTGGACAAATGGGATATCCCACCACATCCCCCAACATGCATTACGGTTTATGAATGTCCTCCACGAACCTATTTGGAGGTGATTCTGTTTCATATATTGGTACGTTGTTTATGATTGATTTTTAAATTGTGTATTAGCGTTGAAATTCCTTTGTGTGTATTGGGTTTCCTTGATGATAGCAGTAAAAACAATCTTGTTTTAGAAAAAAAATTGTTGTGTGTTTTATTGGTTACCAACTTAGTGGTTATATTTGATATAAACTCTCCGACCTCTAAATATCAAATATAACTAATAAGTTTGTAACCATTAAAACACTAAGAATTTGAAAAATATAAACCTGTTTCTATAGCTATCATCAAGGAAACTCGATACTCATAAACGAATTTCAACCATAATACCCAATTTCAAAATCAATCATGCACCACATACTCGACATATGAAACAAAATGACTTCTAAATCGGTTCTTGGAGGATATTCATAAACTGTAATGCATGCTTCAAACTCAAATCATTAAATAAAACAAGAACTCACCAAGCACTTTTAGCTCGAGAGTCAGTGGGTGGAGACTGGAGAGGCAATCAACGGTTGTAGGACGGACAGAGGCTGCCAGGCCTTAGGCATGGCCCGTGAAGGAGGAGCTGAGATAGCGAGGAGCGGAGGAGAGAAAGCTGGAAGGAATTATAGAATTAGAATTAAGGTTTTGTTTTTTCTCATTCTTATTTTGGTTTTTTAAAAGTTCTTCAAAAAATTCAGCGTATTGAGATTTACCATAGTAGTAGATGTTTTCTTTTATAGTAGTACTGTCACTATTTTATAGCTTATTCACAATGACTCAAAATACCTTAGGTTGTTAATTTTGCATTGTATTCTTTTTAAGAATACAATTTATCTTTTATATATGTATGTAGAGGACTAATCAAATGAGAATTGTGAGAACATGTTTTCGTGTGTTGTTTCACATTATGAAACAATGCATGTGTGAAATACAGTGTGTTTTCATAATGTGATTATTTATAATGTTCATATTTTGTATTTTTTGTTTCACATCATGAAACAATACTGTACATTCACATGCATTGTTTCACATTAGTTGTGTCCCTATGCAATGTAGCGAGATGTAATATTTTCTAGTGATGCACGCTAACATCATGTGATTAAAGGTTCAAACTAGAATACCCTTTGCGATGGAAATTGTACATCTAGTTTGATGTTAAGAAGCCAAAGTTGAAATTTTCTCATTGAAAACTTCTATCAAACAACTTGTGCTCCTGAAAAAACAAAAAACTTAACATTAGAAATCAAAAGTGGAATCTAACAAGTAGAAGCAGAAGAATGTGTTAAAGTAGACCACTGATGAGGCTGCATACCCTGAACCCCTCGATGCCACTGATAATTAATCCACTGATGAAGCCTATTGTTATACAATTGATCAACAGAAAAACACAATTCAATAATTTCTAATAGATTTCCAGCTTTCGAGAGGCTGGATCTCTTCACTAGGCTCATGCTTTGACATCAGTTACAAAATCCTTAACTCACTCAACTTCTTACTACCATATTAATAGAATATTACCTCACCCACTAGGCTATTTTTATCCTTCTTACACCTGTCCATATTTTTATTCTCATCACACTTCTAATCATCTTTTATCTATGCATGCATAAGTAAACCTGGTTTACCACCTCCATATCCACTGAACCACAGCCGTCTGGTCCATCAACCATCGTATAAAATCAATGACAACCATTTACCATAAGCTGTAATACCATTAGCATCAGTGATTCGTAACTTCAGATTCGATCCACAACCATTTTATCCTTCTTACCGCTGTTTTTGATTGTTTGGAAAAAAACAGGGTTTTCTGCATAAAGCTCTCCCCTAAAAGCTTACTGAATAAGCCACTTCTATATCGTTAAGCCACTACCAAACAGTCATGTATAACTGACCTAATAAGCTGTGAGTGCCGTTAATCTGTTAAAAAACACCTGAATCCAAATTCTTAACTAACAGTAGAATTAACCCCTGTATGAGTGTTCATATATTCTCTGTCTTCTATTGTGTCATGTGTGATTGTATCCAAGTGTCGAGCATGTACTTTGTGTATATTGTTGGCTGTCTAGTACTTAGTCTGTGTGTGTCAGTGTGTGTATATGTATATATTTTGTTGTGTTGAATTATATTGTGAAATTGATTACGTGTATTACCAAGTCAGATTATAGTGTTATTATTTTGTTAAAAACTCAAGATTGGTAATTTCAACTTTTACATTCAAGAGGACTGAAAACCAATTTTATAGGTAGAATAGGTAAGAATAAGAAAATTTGAAAATTTATTACATAGATTTAGAAAACAAGTTGCACTTAAAGCATCTCCAATAGGTATGCTAAATTTTCTCTATCTTTTTCCAAATTTGGAGATTCCTCCATTCTATCTCCTTTCTTTTCTTTATTTTAGAGGAGAGTTTAGCGTAGTTGTTGGAGCAAACTTTCCCAAATCTCCAAAATTTCTAAAATAACATAGTTGTTAGAGATGCTCTTAGTAGCTAAACCAAATTTCTTGTATTGTCATACATTTTGCATTTTTTAGAATAATACTTTATGCCTAATATTTGATAATGACCAATTTCATTGATTTCCATTTCCAATGTAGACTCATAAGATTTACATATGATCAATGATTAACTCCTGCCTAAACGAATGTTGAAAAGCGTGAATGGGATGTTAGGCTGAACAACTTCTATTGCTGCTACAATTCTTTTAAATTGTATGGATCTTGATTTGCAGTCCTGTGCCCGTCTATTACAAACCATTACTTCCAATGTCGTCATCAAACAAGGGAAGCAATTACATCTATTGTTTCTCAAAAGGGGCGTTTTGCCTTCTTCCATCACTTTGGCAAATCGCCTGCTACAGATGTACGCCAGATGTGGCGACCTATTTGATGCTCGGAAACTGTTTGATGAAATGCCTCGAAGGAATTGCTTTACCTGGAACTCCATGATCGAAGGCTATGTCAAATCAGGGAATAAAGAAGAGGCTTTGCATTTGTTTTACTCAATGCCCAACAAGAATAGTTTCACTTGGAACATGATTATTTCGGGGTTTGTTAAGGCAAGTAAGTTGAATGTGGCAAGAAAGCTCTTCGATGAGATGCCAATGAAAAATGGGGTCGCATGGAATTCAATGATTCATGGATATGCTGAAAATGGGCATTCTGTGGAAGCACTTAGGCTATTTAAAGATTTGAAGTCAGGTTGTTACGGACCATGCCATGTGGACATATATGTTTTAGCTACGGTGTTTGGTGCTTGTACTGATTTGTTGGCTCTTCAATTAGGAAAGACAATTCATGCTTGCATAGTTGTTGGTGGGGTTAAGTTTGATCCAGTCTTGGGAAGTTCAATTGTCAACATGTATGGGAAATGTGGTGATCTCGATAGTGCAAGTCTAGTGTTGCGTAGTCTGCCATACCCTGATGATTTCTCTCTCTCGTCATTGATCTCTGCATACTCTAATAACGGTAGAGTTGCTGATGCGAAAAGAATTTTTTGCATCAAGAATGACCCTTGTGTTGCTTTATGGAATTCTTTGATTTCCGGTTATATTGTCAATGATATGGCAATGGAAGCACTCATACTCTTTGGTGAAATGAGGAGAAATGGAACTAAAGAAGATGCCTCTACTATTGCTATCATTTTGAGTGCGTGTGATTGTTTGGGTTTTCTTGAATATGGAACACAAGTGCATGCCCATACTTGTAAATTTGGAGTGACTCGTGATCTTGTAGTTGCATCTGTACTTGTGGACACTTATGCCAAGTGTGGGAGGCCTGATAGTGCGTGTGAGTTATTCCCTGAGCTAAATACATATGACACAATTTTACTGAATTCAATGATTAATGTTTATTGTACTTGCGGAAGAATTGAAGATGCTATACAAGTCTTTCAGAGTATACCGTCTAAAAGCTTGATCTCGTGGAACTCAATGATATCGGGGTTAAGTAAAAATGGTTACCCAACTGAAGCACTTGCGTGTTTTGGCGAACTGAATACAAAGGGCTTCCACATGGATAGATTTAGTCTTGCCAGTGTGATTAGCACGTGTGCAACCATTTCTTCACTTGAACTTGGCAAACAATTGTATGCCAGAGCTATTGTTATTGGTCTTGAATCTGATAAAGTTGTTTCTACTGCCCTTGTGGACTTCTATTGCAAATGTGGGTTAATTGATGATGGTCGAAAACTCTTTGACGAAATGATACAATCTGATGAAGCTTCTTGGAATTCCATGTTGATGGGTTACGCTACAAATGGTTATGGCATTGAAGCATTGCATTTATTCAATGATATGATAAAAGTAGGTGTCATGCCAACAGATATTACATTTACTGCAGTTCTATCTGCATGCAATCATTGTGGTTTAGTTGAAGAGGGCCTAAAATGGTTTAATGCAATGAAACATAAGTATTCTATCGATCCAGGAATTGAACATTATTCATGTATGATAGATCTTTTTGCACGGGTTGGTCAACTTGAGGAAGCCATAGATTTTCTTATTTACATGCCATTTGAGGCTGATGCAAGCATGTGGTCGACAATTTTACGAGGGTGTTTAGCTAACGGAGACACAATTCTAGGGAAGAAGGTTGCAGAGAAAATCACAATGATTGATCCAAAGAACCCAGATGCATATGTGCAACTATCAAGCATTTTTGCCACTTCTGGGGACTGGGGCAGATCAGCACAAGTTAGAAAGTTAATGATAGCCAAGAGAATGCAGAAAGTTCCTGGTACAAGTTGGATTGATCGTTGAGAATCTCAGGTGTATATACTTATTAAAAGTATACATATTCATATTTTTTAGAATATTATTTGGAAAGACTGTTGCACATAGTTTTCTTTGATGAGCTAGGAAGATGATTAATTGGTTATTAACTACAGAACACGAGCACCGGTTAGGGAACAGTTTCTCCAAAATTCGACTGGTGGCATATTCAAGTGGTCTTTATTGTTTCTATACAAGGAAATCTAAATCATTCAGATTTTTAGGATCATGGAATCTGAGTAAAAAGTGATTGTCGTCATCAAAATTTAAGTACTCTAACCTGAAATGTGGCCAAGTGGAGAAGTGTTGGATGAATTATGTCTACATCATCTCAAGTGCTTCATATAAACATGATATATGATGTCAAAAGTACCAGCTTTCTTGAATCAATCTGCATCAGCAATGGTATGTTCTTGGCAGCTATTTTAATTTTAGTTTTACACATGTTGGTCTTTTAAAGTTTAGGAAGGTGCTGTTTGCTTGGTTTTCCATTAAGTCTTGTATGGATAAAGGCGACTGTGTTGATTAATCTGTCTGTATGCATTGGGAGGGTTTTTGTCGGGGAGTTTATTCTTTCATAGATGGAAGGAGCGTGCTTTTTAATTGGGAGGGGCAGGTTTAGAAAAAAAAACCTTGGCTTTCTGAATAAAGTTGCTCCTTAGAAGCCTACCGAATAATCCACTTTATCATCAAGCCACTACCAAATAGTCATGTATACCTAACCGAATAAGCTGAGTCCCATTAAACTCATTAAGCTGTTAACAAACAGGCCTCTTTCTCATATGGGTAGAACAACAAACTTAAATCGTTGCAATAAACAATTGTACTTTTTATTGTAGAAGCTCTAAGATCCAATTTCTCCGGTCTTTTGCAGGTTTGTCATTGTGCTTTCTGCCACTCCCTAATATTGGAACATCCGTTTTGCTGCAAAATTTTCTATCTCAAAAAGTCCCATTGGTTAATTCATGATGTAGTGTTTCCTGTCCATTTGCGACACAAAATAAAGACACATAGATGCCTAAATGCATATTCATGTAATGAGTAATATATATCATAAAAGAAATCAATATATAGGGGCACCTTTTAAGGCTGGATCCATGAAGTTACAATGATCTAGATCCTTATTAATCGATCTGTCCTAGAAATGGCGGCAGCGACACGATTTATTATGGTATTATGGTACAAAATGATGAGAAAACAACATCATGATTATAAGTACTTGGAATAATAGAGATGTAATCCACAATGCCAATGCACTACTTCATAGCTTGTGTGGAATTACTTTGACTTAAGCATGGGAACACACCTCCAATGTGTCTTTTGGTTCCTTTGTCTTTGGATCAATAAGCTTAGGGGCCGTTAACCAAATGCTTACCGGGTAAGCTCTAATCAAGTGTTACTTACCTCTCGGGTGAGCATGACAAGGACCTAGAATCTTACTAAGTAAGAGGCATAGCAAGGACCTAACAATCCATTTTGATAGGTAAGTATGTTACCTGATATGAGGGTAGTGCCCTTGCTGGTAAGCACTTACCTGGTAAACGGCTTACCGTTCTTTACTGGGGTGATTTACCCATACAAAAATAGAATTGAACAATGACGCATATTAGTTCCCCCACCCCACCAGCTCCAACTAAAATTAAGAATGATGCATTAACATTCCTAACAAGGTGATATTGTCATGCAATCTGTTTCTAGTTTCAGTTTTTTGGGGTAGAAAGTATATATTAATTTCACAATGATGCCTGTTCTTAGCTTGCATTGAGATAAGGCTTGTTTTTGTTAGTTATATAACAAGATGATATGGTCATGCTAAAGGGCTTGGTGCAAAACCTGTGATAAATGTGTCAAAAAATTGTAACTTAAAGCTAATAACGGATAAAAAGCAATGACACTAGGCACATAATCTGTTTAGATTATCCATGACCTCGCCTTAAGTCGGACTTGGATTTCAATATTGTTGGGAAACCTCACTCTTTGTTGTGTTATTATAAATTTAAACTGTTTCCAATTTGTTATTTCTTTTAAGTGAAGGCAATAAGCACAAAAGCGACAGAGGATGCACTTAGGATCAAGAGGGTATCATGGGAAGAAGGATAATGGTATAACGCCCGAGATATTCAGTATCTCGAGCGACTATCTGTTGGAGAGGCGGGTTAAAGTAGGCTCCATGAAATACGTCATACCGGATCACATTCAGAGCAGAAGAGATTGAATTATCATCCAATGGGCTGTTGGCTGCATTTAAGAAGAGAAAGCAGTGAAGTAAAGACAAAGATGAAGAGAAAGAAGACCTGAAGATGAACAAAGAGAGTGGGAGACAAAAGCTGGGGTCTATCAAGAAGAAAGAGATTCTGCTGAATAACATGCAAAGTCCAATTTGAATAAGGTTTGTATGGATCTGATTTTGGGGGATGCTGTTGGTGTATTTTAGGTTTGTTTGTAACCTAGATAAAGTTTCTAGTGATAGATGTTTGTGGATCTAAGGTCTCTACCAACGGAAGCTCAAGATTGGGGTAAAATCTAGATTTAGCCAAAATCTAGCAAGGTGTATTTAAAGATGTTTTCTTGATATTTATCAATTGTGTTGATTATTTGATAAAACTTGCATCTCGAGTATATTTGGTTTTATAAATCATGTAAAATGCCTATGTTCGGGTTTTTGGATATTTTGATAAATAAATCATAAGTATGAATTTTTTTTATGGTTTATCTTATAAATGGAGATTACTTGGTGATAATGCATTTGTAGTGTATTTGGTATGGACAATGCATATTGTTATGTTATGAGATATTTTGGAAATACAAATGGTACGATTTCAATTGGAAATTTTTTTGTCCCAACCAACTATGAGTTTTTTGAGTTAATCATGCCTTTAGAGCATGTTTTTGCATAAATGTTGGTTAAATACGTTTTTATTGATGACTTTTATTTAATAGTCAATTGAGTTGTTGAGTTTTTGGCTCAGTTTGACTCAGATGAGTTTTGGGGACGTTTGTCCGGTTTATTTGCTCTATGTCGAGCTTCGGGGTTATATGCGGTTACATCATATTCATTTAAAATATTATATGCTTTGAGTGCGTGGTAATTCATTTAAGGTCATGTAAATTTAGACTGTAATGTAATGGATCCATATGCATAAGATTCAGTCTTTATTGATTTTAATACGAGACAGTCGTTCCCGCGTTCTGGCTAGTAATTGACATTCTGTTATTAGAGGCTTTGAACTATAAATCATAGGTTGGTCGAACTCTAGCCATTGTCCGTATGATGTAATTTATGTGTCAGTTCTATAGGATGATTATCCCCATGTTGTAGCTAGAAATAGGCATTTGGTCATTGAGGGCAACTTGGTATGGTCTTATGGGAGCCGGATATTAGTCATTGATCACATGATGTAATTTTTAATGAATGAGTGTACCTGGGATCATCAGAAGGGCCTTGACCTATGAATCACAAATAATTGATCCTTAGGATGAGCTTTGTAACGTGGAATGGTAGCCTACTTTTGTGTTCCGCCACTAACAATGGAAATTCGGTCTCCCTCCTCCCTGAAAGGTGTTGTTTTGGGTATTAAGTTTTATCCATGTTTTCATAGACGTGTTGGTTATGGAGTATCTTTCATTATTTATGGTTTGGGTATTGAACCTTCTTTATGCTTTGGGCATTTAATATCATTTACTCTTGGGTGGGTATTGAACTTTGGTCTCATGTTAAAGAGGCGTTTTGATAAACGAGTTTTCATTAAGAAAATGGTGGGTTTTTGAAAGGATGTTGCTAATTTACTAGATACATTTCATTCACGAAATTATGATTTAAATAACATCTTTCAGTTCTACTGCTTCTATAATTATGATGTGAAATGCTTGAACTCACTAGGCGTTAAGTCTAACCTTTTTTATTTGTCGGCATATGCATCATGTCCTTGTTGGGGTTTGGTACTAGTGAAACTGTGATGAATCGAGTGTTAGATGAACGAGAATGATCTAGCTTTTCAGTAACGTCTTCCGTATTTGGAGATAGCGATTGTTATTGAGTTTTAGTAACACCCTACCATGATCTAGTCGTTATGTAAGGCTTGGATCATCAATTGTTATTCGAATTAATTCAAGTGTTGACTTATAGAAAAATATATATCCTTTATTTGATGTATTATTAGATATTTTAAATTAATCATTACCTACATCGATGGTTCTTATTCCATGTTTCACGCAACATATAAATCCCTCGAGTTAACACCGCCAACTCCGGTACTGTTAAGTACATCATGTGTCCCTTACTTGAAAGGCAAATCAGTCTTTTTGCCTGTTTGTCTCTGTTAAATAAAAAGAAAATTGTATCAAAATGTAACCAACTTTGACCTTATTTCTTATTTTGAGAAACCAACTTTTAAAATATTTATTTTAAAGTCTGTAGTAAATCACAAAATTTGTTCTTACAGTTTATGAAAACTCTGATTTTTGTCCTTGAAGTTGTTAAAATTACAAAAAATGTCATCAAGGTTTTGATTTCGTTACGAGAATGGTCCATAACCGTTAGCTGCTACTGGTGTTAAATGATGGACATTTTGGTATTTTTACGTTTTCATTAGAAAAAAAAAAATAGTATACAACTTCTTAATAGACATGTACAAGTTATATTTTTAAAAAATGTATTTTTCTTTTGTCAAACAACACTTATCTATATGGGGCCATTTACTAAATGCTACCCTGATAAGTGCTTATTAAGTCAGTTACTTTGTCGGGTGAACATAACAAAGACCGAGAATCTTACCCAGTAATTGAGGATGATAACTCTTACTGAATAAGAGACGTTTACAAACAATATTACTATAACATTTTGATGGCCAAGAATCTTACCTAGTAAGGTAAGCTATGATAGTGACTATTACCCGGTTAGTGTTTGGTAAACAACCCCTAAAACATGATTTTTTTTCCACCAACAATTAACGAAATAGACAATCATAATATTTCATTTAACATTTAATTATATAAATGGTTATAATGGTAATTTTTCCCGGTGAGTACTTACTGCAAACACTTGGTAAACAACCATTTTAAGTAAACATTACTTAAACCGGACGTTTTACACATATCATATATTTACCCGGTTAACACTTATCCAGTTCATATCGACAAACACCCTCTAAAAAACATCACGTTATATTCAACCACATAATTCCTTTTTTTGCCCCGGAGTGTTTCTTCAAGTGTTGAAAATTGAAAAAATATATATATGAATGAGCCTGAGGAATCGTTTAACAAATGCTTACTCGAGTGGATGTTTATCGATAAAATTCAACACTATCATTTACTTATCGAATAAGATTTTAGTTCACCAAAACAATATAATATGCAACATTTTACCCGGTAAGTGCTAAATGTGGTAAAATAGTCGTCCTCACTTACCGAGTAAGACTCTCGGTTTTTGTCTTCGCTCTTATCTGATAAATTTTTTGGTCTTTGCATATTCATTCCGTAAAATAACGTGACTTGGTAAGCGCTTTCTCAGATAAACATTTAGTAAACGCCCCCAAAACTAAGGCAAAATACGAGAAATTAAATTATTTAGACTACTTGGGACAATGTGGTGGTAACAAAATTAGCCACATATTTTTATGTCTCGGAGCCGAAAATGGTCTCTTAAATTAACACCATTAATCTGGGCCGGTTAAATTAGTCATGTGCCTTTCACGTAAAGCACATTTTAATCTTTAAATAAAAGATAAAAAAATATTCAAATTCATAAACAAATACATTTTTTTTGGGAAAAAATACAAATAAATTTGGTCTTTGACTACACAAATCCATGTCACGGTTTTGACTTTTCAATTCTCTCGATTACGTTTTTCAATTCACATTGAAGATCGATTCTTGTTGGATTCAAAACAACTTCATTCCACACCGAGTCGAGATCTAATAACGTTTTTGGGTCGGCATAAAGCTCGCATATGGAATCCGCTTGGTCGTTGATTTCCTTTAATATTTCCAAACACTTGATTTGATCTGGGTCGACTAATAGATTGCTATTGCGGTCTTTCAACCCGATCAACTGTAGTTAAAAAGCCAAAAACAAGTAAACATTCAGTAATTATGCTGCAATATTTCAAGTTGTAGAGAATTAATGTACAATTTTTTGGTTAATTTTAATTTAAGTATCTAACATAAATAATCAAGTTGTTCATGCCCAAAATTTAAAATTGATGGTTCATGTTAACTAGTTTAATCATATTATTTAGGTTAAATATATTTAGATCACTTTAGGCTTACCCTTCTTTAACTATTAGAGAACAAAGTAATAACAATATATATATATATATATATATATATATATATATATGTATATATATATATATATATTTACGGTTATTATCAAGGTTCTAAATGACATGAGACGTGATGTGACGACAAAGTCAGGTCTCAAGCCTTACACGTCACACAAGGATACGACGTTTTTCAAGTAATGACATAAGATGCCAAATTTATATGTTATATATACACACACATATGTATTCTATTTATTATTCAGTGAGATAATAATATTAAAAAATCTATATTCATATTAGAAGAATAAAAATTATACATATATATATATATATATAATATATATAGGGTTGGGTTCCGTGAGAAGGGAAATTACAGTGAGAAGTATAAGAAGAGATTACCACCCTTGAATCAATCCTAATTGAATGTCAACACTAATGAGTTACACCAAATCAATTCCTTTCTAAAAGCATAATTCATGGGTGGGCATGAGATTAAAAATGATATGAGGTTCAGATCCATTCTTACGTTTCTCACTATAACTTCCCTTCTCACACGATCCTTCGCCTATATATAAAGATAAAATATCGTGTGAGAAGGAGAATTAAGGTGAGAAGCGTAAAAATTTATCTAAACCCTTGATCACATTTAATCTCAAACCCACCCATGAATCGCACTTGATACAAGAATTGCTCTAGTGTATCCTAATGTGCATCCAAGGGCGGAGATCCCTTCTTACGCTTCTCACTTTAACTCTCTTTCTCATTGGAACCCAACCCTATATATATACATATATATTTATATATTAGCAGTATATAAAGAGTTTAACCATTTATGATCAAATATTATACAACTTGAAACGGTTTTATAACTTTGTTTTAACCACAAATTAATGATATGGTCAGGTAAAGAGGTAAAAACGTAAAATCTAAATATACAAGTGTAAAAAAATGAACAAGTCACGCCTTATAAAAAATATACGTCATGGGGCGCCTCAATGCAGCATGGCACGAGTCACATCTTACACAAACGTTACAAGCCTTCATCGTAACGACAAAGATACTTCTTACCCCATCGCGTACCTTTTAAAAGCCCGGTTATTATAACGTAATTTTTTATGGTACGTAATTATAGTTATATCCTATGATAAAAGCGTCCCACGTATTTATCGTCAACTCATTTTTACGACGAAAAAGAATTATATAAAAATTTAAATAAATAAATAAATAAAAAATGAACTTACTTTTGGAGGAACTCCAATGGCGTTGGTGCAATAGAGCTTTGCATCGTCCACAAGATCACAATATTTACCAAATGCATTCGCAAAACTCTTGTGTGATTTCAACTGTGAATTTACCCTCACTGCCCTTTTCACTGCTATGGCTCTCCTGTATATTTACAAATACACCCCCTCATCACTATTTTTATTCAAATATATTTACACTTTGCACCCCTCAAGTTACAAAGTGCAAACTTCCACCCCCTTAAATCGCAAAAGTTTTGAGATCATACCTAATGCCTCTTGTAACCGCAAGATATGGATCACAAACAACACCAACCAACTCAATTTTGTAAGGTTTCTTCATCTTAAATTCATCTTCGTCGTTTTCGACTTTTTCCCAGTAAGTCTCGTTGATGGTTCCATCGTCCGAGACTTTATAACCTTTACCCATGCGGTAACGATGTTTATGAACACTTCTCACCATGTCGATTGTTTGATACACAAATGGTTCCCATGATAGTGTACCATCCATGATCACATCTCTTCCTTCGTTTAACGCTGTTACTAATAGAGACGACGCTGCATCCGTGGAATCTTGATGCACCTATATAAAATGTTTCAAACATAGAGGCATTGGGTTCAAAATATACACGTCTGAATTGTGTAATGGGCCTATCTTGTTTGGCCCGACTTCATCTGTTTATACTCTCTGTCCCAAAATAAATTCTTTTGCTCATATTTCTATTCAACTTTGTCTAGAAATAAGTGTCCACTTTAAAAAGTAGATGCTGTACTCTAAAATATGACAAATGAATATATGAGTTGATGAGGTGGAGTGTGTGCAATGTGTGTGTGTGTGTGAGAGAGAGATAGAACTACCTTAACAATAAGGGTAAATTTGTCATTCATAATTAAAATGTGTAA
This sequence comes from Cynara cardunculus var. scolymus, assembly GCF_001531365.2. Taxonomy (NCBI): domain Eukaryota; kingdom Viridiplantae; phylum Streptophyta; class Magnoliopsida; order Asterales; family Asteraceae; genus Cynara; species Cynara cardunculus. The sequence goes on along the minus strand of NW_020200582.1, from coordinate 8,849 downwards.
TAATTACATATTTTTTAAACTGTGTTTCTATTGTGGAATTTTATCTTATAACGGATAATAAAAAAAGATGAGCGAAGAGAGTGAGAGTACCAATTCAGCAGTTTGAAGCATGTCATGGTGATGACCCATAGAGCTAAGCGCTTGATAAATCACATTGGTTTCCTTAAAAGCATCGGCCTCTACCACCACCGCGTTTGGTGCTGCCTCCGACCAAAATGGTCTGTCACATATCCCATTTCCATCGCATCAGTCACAAAATACGTACAAAAATCAAAACATATATTCAGGCAACCTATGAAAATGAGAACAATGAATATCACGTACTCTTTAAGGATTTCTTTGAGAACAGTGCTCTTCCCGGCGCCCATTCCACCACCCATGAAGAGGAGCACGGGGCTTCTGTCACAATGAGCCACCGGCTCCATCACCTCCGTGCAGGCACCGTCACCATCTCCGCGTTTCGGGGTGGTAGATCGGATCACTTTCATTTCCTCCACCATTGTTGAGAATGCCCTTGTCATCTTCAAGTCCTTTGTCACTTTATCAAATCTTTGCTTTCTACATAAACATCACAATTTGATTGATATATACCAAACCAACCGACAAAGTAAATCCCACTTGGAAGAGAATCTTGAAAGGTAGGATGTACACAGACTTTATTAATATGAATCATCTAAAAACCAAAATAATATGTAAATTTCATAATACAATATATATATCAATATAAGCGGCTCTCAAAACGAGAAGATTTAAGTATCTGACCAATAATAAATATTTATTTGACATATACATATAAAAAACCCAATAAAGTTCTATACCATTTTACCAATTTTGCCTTTCTATCGAGATCCAAAATATTCGCACAACGTTTATGCAACATACACTTAAAAACGTTTTCATTTTTAACTACAATTGCATAAACTTCAGACAGATTAAGAACTATAGTAACGAAATAAAAAAATACAATGTCTGACTCGACAGACAACGTGACAAAGAATTTATGACCACATACTTAAAATAGCCACAAGATTAAATTGGGAAAATATGGGTCCTGCAATCAATTTATCGACAAGTTTTTGTATATTTTTGTGTGTATATATATATATATATATATACAATATATATATATATATATATATATTGTATGTGTGAGAGATCATATTTACTGAACATATATACGTAAAAGTTATATAAAGATGGAGAAAAAATTTAAAGTATATGTATATGAAGATGGTGATGATGTAATCATCTAATATACATATTAATAGAGATTAATAACCATATTAAATATAAGAATAAAAGAATATCAGGTTCATTGGGTTGAGTTGGATTCAAACTACCGTAACCCAATTCCAACGCTCATACCTACACTTTAAAGATTTTACAATTCAATTGGATATCGACCTATTTCAGATTAAATTAAGCCGAGTTGACTAGGTTTTCGTGCACGTTAACATATTTTAAAAATAAAATTACCTAAAATAAACAATTTTTTAAATTATAAATCCCTAAATAAATATTTTAAAGCCACAATTAAAAAATACTTTTTACAAAAATAAAAATCAAAGTCGTCCTTTTCTTTCATGCAACTTGCCACCCACCATTTTTTAATGTATCATCATTTGCTCAATTATTTATGTATTTAAATTATTCCCAAAACCAATGCATTATCTTTAAGATATTATTTATAAATATTTAAAATATCATTTTTTTTCTCAAAACTTAAAAATAAAATATTCCTATCCTCATATTTTTATTGAATAAAATCAATTTATATTAAATATATGAACATACTATTTGGAATCAAAAGATATGCTATTTTTTAATAATAATTACGATATTAAATAAAACAAAAGAAAAGTCACCTTGTAGCGGTCAACACCATATTTTTTAGTTTTCTTTCGTCAGATCCAATGCTTAACACCTTCAAAATTTAAAACGGAAAATTGATCAACGTGTTTCCCATTTCAATAACCTTTGATCGTTTTTGTCCAAATACGAACATATTGTTGAAATTTGAGTGACGAAGTTTGGGAATTGGTTGTTAAAACGATGTTAAAAAGTACGGAAATTTGTCGACTTTGATGTTACCTGCTCGATCATAACAGGCGCATGGCTCCAATGGAATGCAAAATAACCAAGAATGCATCTCTCGAGCTCTTCAACAAGCTTTTCACTTAGTAATTTGACTTCTGTTTTATTTGGAAAACACTCTGAAAAATATATGTACATCGCGTCATTAAAAGCTTTCGAGCTTCTCACATAATCCGATGCCAATTTGCTTAGCTCCGGGCACTCCTTTCCGTCTCTAAATCCAATTTGCCTTGCTGCAAAATGCACGAAATCATGTATTTGCGCAATAATTTATATCAGAACTTAAACGTCATACAATTTAATCGTTAAAATCCAAAAAGGATATGATTTTCAAAATGCCATTCAACGAGTTTTTTGATAAAAAGGTTAGTGTGTGTGTGTATATATATATATATATATATGTATATATATAAACAAATAATTATTTACAAATCCAACCAATTGTAATAACTTACAAATCAATTTTCATAAGCTATTTCACATATAAAACAATGTATATGAAAATACAATATTTATACAATGTTGTTTCAGATGTTAAACGTTTAGGACTGTTTTGTGCACAGAAAAACATACCTAAATGTCTTGCATATAAAACAACAATATTTAAAATTTCACATAGTGTCGTTTCACATATGAAACAACAAAACAAAAATTGGCCTGTAAACTTACAAGAATTACTGGGTTTGTAAAATAATAAATTATATAATAATTTTTTTCGAGAATATGTGAAACCGTTAGATTATTTTTAAAACGCCAAAAATGGAAAGTTCCAACGTATGTAAATGAAAATATGTCTTTAAGAGGTAAATTCGTATATAAACAAGAAAATGGTCAAGAATGTAAGCTTACCAACATAATCGGAGAACTTTTCAAGCCTGAAAACATGGCCGGACCCGGTCAAATTTAACCGTGGAACAACAACTTCAGGCTTGGATGAACTTGATTTTCTCCGGCGACGTAGTGTGGCTTCGGCCGCCCAGATTAATCCGACGGTGGTTGCCGCAAGGATGTTCGCCGCCAGAAGGATGGAGTACCCGTCTGCACAAACCCAAGATGTTTTTGGTTAGAGAGAGATATATATATATATAGAGAGAGAGAGAGAGAGAGAGGACCTCTGTGCATAACTCAGTTGCTGAAAGAATAGTCGCCGGAAAACGAAAAAGAGTCGCCGGAGTCCGGAGAATGTGGAGAGAGAGAGAGAGAGAGGAGTTGTCCGAATAGAAATCGGGTGATGTATCTGCTTATAGATATTGGGAAGTCAACAGGTATTTAAATATCTAGTGGGTGTGGGTATATTTAAATATATAATTTTTTTTGATTTAATAAATATTTTATTACAAGGTAATAACTAATATAATTTTTTATAAAAATAATAACTAAGTATTTTATTAGTTATCAATAATTATCCTAATTATATTTTAAATTTTTATATTTAAAATAAGATATTTATCTAATATTTGATTATGTTTATCTATAATTAGTTATACGAATTCAAATATGCAGCTTTAATAATTTGTACTTCTGTACAATTTACTTGTAATCTTGAATTTTTAGTAATATGCATCAATAAACAGTATTTCATGCATAAAAAATACCTTTTAAGAGTTTTTGTCAAATACTTTATAATATAGTATAGATATAAATAAATTGTGAAGTAGTTATTGAGCAAGATGGAATTGTTCCGTTTTCTATTTTCCAGTATTTGAGGATGTATTCAGAATAAGATGGTCTAATCAAGGGATTTCAATTGCACCCTTAGGTTTTCGGGGCATTGGATTCTCACCAATGTTTGCGTTACTCAAGCCGACATTCTCGCTTCCGCTTCGTCCTTGTCTTAATTAACGTTGTGGTTTGCAATGTGGCATAGGTTGTCTTTTGTGTAGCGTACAACCTTATAGTCACTCTCATCTATTTTTTGAATATTTGTATGCCTCTATGTTTTGGGACCATCTCAAGCCCTTGGCCATCATGGTCAATATTCTCCACACTTGGGACGGTATCATAGACTATTTGATTCCCACTGCTAATTGTAAAATGGCTAAATAAATTATCGAAATTTTTAAAATTGGTTACCTACATTCTTTTAACTCAAAAAACTAACTCTAACCAGTTACAAATGTTTTAAAGTAAAAAAAAACCTAAATTACTTTGTCGTTCCCAAGAAAAGGAAAAGTTCAGAAAACTCCAATAAAGTTTAATCAAAGGTATTTTAAGAATATATATATATATATATATATATATATAGTTTGATTTAAATGTTAACTAAAATTATCGTGTTAACTTTGTTAACCAAGTTTAACCAATGAAAATTCATCGTTTATCTAGGTTCATATCCATCTCATAATTTAATGACAAGGGTAAATATGTAATTTTAGTTTGCATGTAACTCCCATATCATTAATTGAGAGTTACAAAATAAAAAAATCTAATAATTATTGTTGATTTACTATTGATCTTGTTTTTCTACAATATTGATTTATCTATCTATAATGTTCTTGAATTTGTGATTGTTAAAGGAGACTAGATAGTAAAGTTTTCGATATCGTTCAAGCTAATATGGATAAACCCAATGGAAAACAACTCGACAACAATGGGAACTCCGTAATTTGTGATAATTGTGAGATATAATGTGAACCACTCATTTAAGATAATTTAAGATATTTCTTAAATAAGGTAAAAAGAGTAATTTTTAGTAATTTTTATTACACCTCATCAAGATATTTAATTATTTTTTTAAAGAAAATATTTAATTAATTTTAATTACCTAATATATGGTAGTTACTAAAGGGGTGTTTGAGATTGCTTATAAAAATAATTTATTGATTTATTTCGGTATGACACCGATAATAATTTCATTTGAGTGTTTGGATAAACAGTTTATAATGATGCCAAACCGGTAATAAGAAATTTTTAAAGAAATTAAATCATTCTAATTTATAATAAGTTGATAAAGACTTTTAAAAAAAATATAACTTGTTTCAAATAAAACACCCCCAAGTATATTACTTCCATCACTTAAACAGACACTCCCTAAAACAACCATGACACCTCCCACACTCATCAAAATATTTTATGTTTTTTGTTATTTTTATTACTTTATAAAGAGTATCATCTTGTATGTTTTTTTTCCGTTGATTTATGAAAGGTGTCACAATATGCAATTTGTATGTTTCTCATTATTTTCGTTATTAATTTTTTTATTTATCACTTGATTTGTGGTTGAGACTGAATCTTATGATTATCATAAATTACCGAGTTCTCCTTTGAATGATCATATATATATATATATATATATATATATATAATATTATCATCTTCATTATTTTAATTTTAGAAAAATACATGAAACAGTTTCATTAAAATTTCATTAAATATTAAATGAAACAATTTCATAACCATATATGAAACAAATT
>NW_020200582.1:1417-3257 GCF_001531365.2 Cynara cardunculus var. scolymus | reverse complement strand
TGGTTTGTACGGTTTTTACAAATGAGGGTGATTTTCATTTGAACGCTCCCCTATATATATATATATATATATATATATATATATATATAGGGTATTTTTCAAATGCAACCCACTCCATTCTTACAACCAATACAACTTATTTCCAACCAATCAATGAATTTCCTTTTTTTTAATTATTAATTAATTGAAAAGGTTAAATATGTCATTTACCATATCCAGATTATTATAAGTATTTAAAAAAAAATGATATTCTATTTATGGTGATAGATTCATAACTTATGGAAATTGAATAAGTAATTAAAGGAAATTATATTGCACCTAATCTTTGAATAATATTGCTGGAATCGTTGATGTAGGATGCATTTGATTATTCATAACTTAAATTTCATGAGATTGGAATTGGTGAATGTTCTTGTTTCTTCAATATCCCTATAGAACCCAATATTAATATTATGGATTATATGCCATTCAACGAGACTTTCAGTAAGGATATCATTCAAGAAAGCAATGTTTTCGATTCTTCGAACGACGGCCAAGGTTTTGATGAAGGTGGTGAAAATGCAAACACAGTTATTAACGAAACAATAGAAGATCAATGCCATTATTCAATGAGGAATGAAGATGGCTGTAACGATGGAAACGAAACATTAAGTGAGCATAACGACGGAGTTTTTGTAGATTTCGTCGATGATGACRTTGCATCTTTGAGCAATGAAGCTGAAGGTATTGATTTGCTTTCATTGTTATATGTTAATGAACCTAAAAAATGCTTTCATTAGAAATTATACATATTAGTAGGTACAATGAACAAGCTACAATGCATCTGGTTTTAATTCTATGAAGCAGCTAATATGCATATGGTTTGAATATAACGAACAAGCTAAAAAGATGATGTAATTACCTAGTAAAAAAAGATGATGTAATTACCTGGTGATGCTTTGTTATACATGATGTAATTACCTGGTGCTGCTGGTATACAATGCATCTGGTTTTAATTATATGAAACCAGATTCTTCGTTCAAAAAAGTTGATGAAATTACCTGGTAAAAAAAGATGTAATTACCTGGTGCTGCTTTGTTATACATGATATAATTACCTGGTGCTGCTGGTTTCATGATGCTCTTAATGAACCCAAATGCAAAATTTAGCTTTGCTGGCTACTGTTCGATCAAAATCAGTTGGGAAATACATGGAATCAAACCCAATTTTTTCTTGCCATTTGTACACATAGGTAAGCAAAACACTAAAGAGAAATACACAGTTTTGAAGGCAACATAATTTCAAGACAAACACATAGGACAAAACACAACAAAGTCAAATGAAACCAATGATCAAGTCTTAAAATATAACCAGCATAATCAAGGTAATCAAATCAAATCTGCTTGCTGTTGTTCTAGGAAGAAACCATGTTGTTAAGGATAAATAATGATTCATATGGACCTAAAATCATGATTGTGATTCACACAATAACCACAAATGCCCTTAATGACATGTACCAGGTTTCTAATTTGAACCTTAGGTACCACGTAGCATCACAGGGACCAAAATTTGTTTTTCATGATCAAGACAGTAGCCAAGGGCCTGTTTGATAGTTAAAGACACAATAGCCAAGGACCAAGATTGTTCATTCACATTGAAGTTTCTCAATAGATATTCTATTGGACACAATTAAAAAGCCTCAAATAGTTATGATGAATACCATAAGGGACTAATTAAGCTAAAATATTAGACCCCTAAACACTGTTGCACCCTGAACCGATGCTATGAAACACTTATTTCACCTTCAATTTGGAAGACTTGACCTATTTTATCGAATATTGAAGGCTACTGCATTCATATA
>NW_020200582.1:0-612 GCF_001531365.2 Cynara cardunculus var. scolymus | reverse complement strand
AAACAAGGTTGTTCATTAACAATGTTGTTAATTACCAAGGTTGTTCATTAACAGTTGCTGTTAATGAACCCAAATGCAAAGTAGCATGTTCTTAATGAAGCTCTATTGTAATGCATTATAACAACATGTTTTTATATGGTGATTCAGAATTCTTAACTGTAGATGGAAAGATGAAACGTATACAAATTCGTTACTGTTATGGACCAACAGTAAGTTAGTAAATGAAAAAGCTACAATTTGTTTGATTTTTGTAGATTATCAATCTGATGCTATGGGGGAAACGAACGATGGGTCGAAATTTTGGTGTCCCAATGTAGACGCAGAATATAAGCCRAAGGTGGGTGATGTATTTGAGACCGTAGAATCGGTTGAAAAAATGTATCAGAAGTATGCTAATGAAGCTGGGTTTGATGTACTTTTATCCAACAAGAAGATAAATAAGAAGGGTCGTATCACGTCTCGATTTTATGTGTGTAGTAAGGAAGGAAGGCCACCAAGTAAGTATTTTGATTCCTTAGATGTTCTTCCTGGTGATCGCATGATCCGTAATTCAAATGTAAAGCGTTCCGGTTGTGGAGCATGTTTGAAGGTTCATTTTGTTAAAGAACGGAG
>NW_020200581.1:236083-237294 GCF_001531365.2 Cynara cardunculus var. scolymus | reverse complement strand
GCTCTGATACCAATTGTTGGACCTGTAAATTCAGCTTTGATATTGATCTAATACTCTGAATGAACTGTAAGACGATTAAAGTGTAGCGGAAACAATATTAAAAACAGAACAGAGTAAAATAAACCAACAACACACAGTCAAGATGAGGAAGAAGATGAACAAAGGAGAATTGCTTCAAAGGTTTTTCAATTGATTCAATTGAAAATAAGACGATTACAATTCGGAAGCACACTGATTACAAAGGCCTTAGCCGCTATATATACTAGTTCCTAACGACCTTACTGACAAGATCTAGACGCGTGAAATCATCTAAGCCGTCTAAATAAAGTCGATTAAGTCCTAGTCACGTGAGAAGCACATGCAGCTAATAACCATTGAAAAATAGTTGGAAGAGGACCTTCACAGAAGACGAAATCTGCAGACCCTCTGTGAGCCATCTCAGAGGCTCTGCAGTAATTGACTTACTTCTTCTTATTGACAGAGGACCATTTTCAAGAACCTCTGTGAGAGACATCAGAGGTTCTGTCACACTTTACTTGCTCGAATATAAGGCTTCTGTCGTTAGTCCTCTGTTGCCGTCTGTGGAAGATATCCTTCTGTCAAGACTTGCAGAATACTTTTTCTATACTTTTACAAGAGATGAATAATAAAGCTAACAACTACCACCTCCAATTACTGGCTGAATTGGGGATATTTTCTATGTTGTCCATGGATATTAGAATCAGTGGTTATGGCTTTCTATCTCATAATGAAATACGAAAGGCCTAATAATCGAAGGACGAGAAACGGAGAATGAGGAGAGATTAGAGAGAGAGAGAGAGAGAGTATTTTTAAATTTAAAATATATTTTATTTTCTTAACTAATTTTTGCGATCTAAAATAGATCTTACGGATCTTATAGATCAGAATGTTTTTTGAATAATACCTTTTATAAATGAGTAATGCTCAAACAATATTTTTATTAATTAGCATATTGCAACACCCATACCACACATTGCATGTAACACATACTTCATACACAAGAAATACATTTTTATACACCACATTGGTCCCTTAGTACAAGAATCTACCAGTACACAATACAAGGTCCAAAAATTCAAAATACAATTCTTGCACTAATTCAGTTTCATCTATCAAAACTATACATATCATCAGCCATTCTGTTAAGTCCCATAATTCATAAAGTGAAAAAGTAATGAAAAACAATAAGT
>NW_020200581.1:221655-233483 GCF_001531365.2 Cynara cardunculus var. scolymus | reverse complement strand
ATTCAAAAACCCGACTTTACTCCAAAACCAAAAGAAAATTTTAAAAGAGTTAAAGTCGATGGAAAAACTGTCGTTTCAAGACAGGATTTTGAAAATAAGGTCTACGAGAATAGTACACGTAAGAATTCTGATGGAAGAAATGACACCTCTAAATCAGAAACCGATGGAAACCCTATGGTTAAACCAGAATCTTTGATTGTCAATTTCACTCCATCAGCAAGTACCGTTGATGAAAATGAGAATTCTAATGAGGAAACATCAGCTGATGAATCGATGAACCATTCAAGTAAGATTGAAAGATCATCAAAGTCAGAGTCAATGAAACCTCAAGAAGATCACTTTGAAGCATCAACCTCTGAACCCACATCTTCCACTTCAATCCATGCTAATTTTGATTTTGAGAAATCAACAAGAGACTTTCTCGATTCTGAATCCAAATAAGAGATAATTTTTGAATCACCAAAGATCATTGAGAGTAAAAAGCCTCAAAACTTAAAACCTTCAATGAAATTTGGTATTCCTTCATCGATGAAATATTCAGACAAAGGAAAGGGAAGCAATTCTGCCAAAGATAACTCACAAGGCCCTAGTACATCTTTCAAGTTCATCAAGTTTACTCGTGAGCAAAAACAGAAGCGGCCTACCTCTGAGAAAACTAACCACCACTTTTCCTCTCATCCAGCAGAAGAAAAGCAGACCTTCCTCAGGAGAAAAGAAGTAAAGTCAAATACCTCTTCAAATAAAAAATCTGAACTAGATAGGAAGTTTGTAAAAACAACCGATGCTAGGACATGATTTACACCTTGATTTACTTCTTTATTTCCATCGAATAAAAAGAATGTTAGACATACAAATCCAAAGCATCATCGTTGTCAATGTTTGACTCTTTTACAAAACCTGAGGAATTACATGTTGACACATCACTGTCCCTTCTCCCAACACATTTATCGCTACAAAGTCAGAATCAATGAAAACGTGAAAAAGCCCAAACCCAAGGGCAAGGGAAATGCTAATAAACCCAAGCCTGTAAAGGCCAAGGGAAATGAAATGAGTGTGATATCCCCTACTAACAAACGAGGACCCATTATGAAATGGGTACCTAAATCCCCTTAATTTGTCTTGCAGGACCAACATGTGTGACCATGGTACATGGACTCAGGTTGCTCCAGGCACATGACTGGTGACATAAGTCAGCTGACCTCCTTCATCGAAAAATCTAGAGGCTCTATGACTTTTGGAGAGAACAGCAAGGGTATTATCAAGGGATATGGCAGTCTCATCAAAGGCAACATCTCCATCAGCAAAGTGGCTTATATCGAAGGATTAAAGCACAACCTTCTAAGCATAAGCCATTTATGCGACAAGGGTCTTGAACTTAGGTTTCGCAAAGGTTTCTGCATCATAGAAACAAAGCCCGGTCACACAATCATCAAGGCAAAGAGAGAAGGAAATCTCTATCTTCTAGATTTTGAGTCCTCCATGGGACAAGACACCCTTTTTCTTGTATCTCATAAGAGCAATGAAAATTGGCTATCGCATCAGAAATTCTCACATCTCAACTTTGTTGCACTACGAAAACTAGCCACATAGAAGTTGGTCAAGGGGATTCTGGATCTCAAATTCGAAAAAGATCATCTTTGCTTAGCCTGTGAGATGGGAATGGTAAAACAGGCCTCACATAAAACCAAGTCAGAAACCTCCTGCACCAAGCCCTTAGACATGATTCATATAGACCTCTGTGGGCCTATATCAACTCAAAGTCTCTTTGGAAAGAAGTATATGCTAGTACTGGTCGATGAATACTCCAGATACACTTGGGTTGAATTTGTAAAGAAAAAATCAAATGTTTCAAACCTACTAATTGGAGTGATGAAAGGGCTTCAAGTCGTTCTACACCAAAAACTAGTGAAGGTTAGAAGCAACAATGGAACTGAATTCAAAAATGCTAAAATCGATGACTACCTCTTCAGCGAAGGCATTACCAAAACTTCTCATCAGCAAGAACTCCACAACAAAATGGAGTAGTAGAGCGAAGGAACAGAACCCTAGTGGAAGCAGCAAGGACCATGCTTGCTTCATCTGAGTTACCCATCACATTCTGGGCTGAAGCTATTTCCACTACATGCTTCACCCAGAATCGATCAATCATTAACAAGAGGCACCAAAAGACACCTTATGAGCTCATCAACCAAAGAAGACCAAATGTCAAATATTTTCATGTCTTTGGATGCAATTGCTTCGTACTCAACGATAGAGAATATCTTGGCAAGTTTGACAAGAAAGCTGATGAAGGAATTTTCCTGGGCTATTCTCAAACCGCCAAAGCCTACAGAGTCTACATCAAAAGGACAAGCATATTCATTGAAAGCATCAATGTGTCATTTGATGATACCACACCAATGACTTCTAGACACAATAGTTCAGAACTCGGACTTCAAAGAAGAGCATCTGATTCATCACTTGGCAAACCCAATGAATCAGAGTTAGCTCAATTATTTGAAGACATCTTCGATGAAGAAGTAATCTCTGGACATAAGCCAAATGCAAAATCTATCTCCAGAATAGATGAAGACCATGAAGTCTCCAATGCTAAAGGTACATCTCTTACTGAAACTCATGTTACTTCACCATCTTCTTCTTTGTCCTCAGATCATGATCAAGACCAAGAGTCTAACTCTGGAAATGAACTCATGGAGGGGGAGCAAGCAGTTCCATTGGTCGATGAAGAACTGTATCCTGTTGCTCCAGAACCCCAATCAAGAACCAAGTGGACAAAAGATCACCCACACCATCAAATCATTGGTGATCCAACCTCTGGTGTCAAGACGAGATCTTCCACTACAAATGAATGTCTCTTTGCCAACTTTCTGAGCATGATAGAACCAAAGAAGATCTAGAAGCCCTACAAGAGCCAAACTGGATAGACGCGATGCAAGAAGAATTACTCCAGTTTGAAAGAAACAAAGTATGGTCTCTTATGTCTCTACCCAAAGGGAAGACGGCCATAGGAACCAAATGGGTCTTCCGAAACAAGAAGGACGAAGATGGCATCGTAATAAAAAACAAAGCCAGGCTTGTTGCCAAAGGCTACCGCCAGGAAGAAGGGATTGATTATGATGAGACATTCGCTCCCGTTGCAAGACTTGAAGCCATCATAATGTTCCTAGCCTACGCAGCTTACAAAGGCTTTAAGCTCTATCAGATGGATGTCAAGTCTGCCTTCCTAAACGGCAAACTTCAAGAAGAAGTCTACGTGCAACAGCCTCCTGAGTTCGAAGATCCAAAACATCTGGACTAAGTCTATTTTCTAGATAAAGCCCTCTATGGGCTGAAGCAAGCACCCAGGGCCTGATATGAAACTCTATCTACCTTTCTCATCAATAATGGATTCGAAAAAGGTCAAATCAATACAACCCACTTTCTCAAAAAGCACAAAAGCAATATCTTACTTGTTCAAATATTTTTGGACGACATCATATGTGATAACCAGATCCTGGTTATCACCAAAGGTAATTAATACGTGATTATCTGATTATATGATTACATGATAGCATGATAAATTGATACGTTTGATCATGCTAGTATGTGAATTTGTGTATTAATTGGATATATATATATATATGGTATACGTGAATATATGCATAGGTATATATATATATGTGATTATACACACAAGCATATTATGAATGCATGGTGTGTGGATCTATGCATGTGCATGAGATGAGTTAGCTTGGGAAAAGGGCTGTTTAGCCGACCTTCCAATTTTAGAAAGTATAGAAGGAGGGTTCAACCTCCATTTGCATTTTTCTGCTGCTATTTGTAAGAAGTGTTTGTGCGATTTAAGATTGACCGGATTGCAAGATCAAGTTGATTTCAAGTATCTGATTTCAAAAGGTTTTTCAAGGTGAGTGATTTCTAAACCTTTTTACATAAAATTTGATACTGGTTTTATTTGAATGTTGATTATTATTGGAAAGAAATCAGTTATTTTGCTCAAGGGTTTTATCCGGGTAAAGGTTGATCGGATTAAGTTTAAATCGGACAAAGCTTGTCCGGATTATTTATAAATCGGTCAAGGGTTAGGCGATTAAGCCTTAAATCGCTCAGGTGTTGAACGGTTTAGTCTTAAACCGGTTAAGTGTCAAGCGAGTTATGATTGATAAGAATGGTTAACATTTTGAACTGAGAAGTAGGAATACGACCATGTGGTGACCAGATTATTTTAAATCGGTCAAGCTTTGAACGATGTATTATCTTGACTTGTTATCCGGACAAAGGTGTTGGAATTTATTCTAGGTGTTAAATCGGACAAGCCTTAGGCGATAAGTTGTCCGGATGATTTGGTAAACCGGCCAAGACTTGACCGGACATGAAGTCCGGCCAAGCCTAGGTTGATCGGATTTAAGTTGTGCCTTGTGTTTAAATGATACAAATTGTTATTTTATCATAAAATGAAGATTTGATATAAATGAGTTTGGATTAATAATAATTCCATTGACTGCGGTCTATTTGGAATTGTTTTATGAAAAGTTTTGATGAGGAAATAAGGGTGGCATATCAADGAGAGGTGTACCATGGGATAAGGGTGGYATATCAAGGAGAGGTGTACCATGGGATAAGGGTGGCATATTAAGGAGAGGTGTACATTTGGATATAAGGGTGGCATTTTGTATGTGTGTTGTATGATATAACTCTTTTTATTATATCCCTTAAGATTACCATGGTCTGGAATCTTTATTTCTTTGTGATTTAAAGATTTAGGATCGAGGTTCTTATTGGAAATCATAGTCTGGATGTTATTGAGGAGAAAAACATCAGGTTTGGCCTGAAACATATATAAACCTTGTTTGATTAAAAAAGGTTTAAAAGTGGCATTATATGAAACCTGATTGGTTCAAAGGTATGAGATTTGTATAGCTGAATGCTTTACTTAAAAAGTGGAAAGGATCTGGCATTATGTCCCTATTCGTTTTTATATTTGTTATATATATGAATAATTGTTTTTCATAAAGATTTTGGTGATTTTCACCCTGCAATAACATAAACAGGGTATCTCACTAGACCTTTCGGTCTAACCCTCATTTTGTGATTTTAACTATGTGTTGCAGGAGGTACGGACGGTAAGGAAAAGGGGAAAATGTAATATTTTCCTAAATACATTTCTACTTGAAGATTGTCTTGATGTACAGTTTTGATTGATTAGGACAAGATATGTATTTGAATTTTTGGACCTTGTATCTGGTTATAATAGATTCTTGTACTAAGGGACCTGAATGCAATAATATCATGTATTTCTTTTGTATGAAGTATTTGTTACATGCAATGTGTGGTTTGGGGCGTTACAGAAAGTGGTATCAGAGCCTGAGTTTAAGGGATTTAGGTATTTAACAACATGATACCTAGACTTAAACTATTATATTGCATGTTAAGGCTCCCGGACATAGTTAGCTCCATTGGAAATAAATATGATGGGTTGAAAGAACAGTGTGTAAGRTAAATTGTAATTACATCTGGCCAGTGTAATTAGGAATTTACAGGTACACATTTGAACTTGAATACTTCATTATATTTGGGAATATGAATACGTGATTATTAATCCTAAACTCTACAGATGTCTAGCCGAACTAGAAGATCTGAAAGAACGGCTCATCTAGAGTCTGAAGAAAGGGAAGAGTCACCTGTTAATCTTCCAACTAACACGTCCAGAAATAGAGGTCGGGGAAGACCAAGGGGACGAGGTAGAGGAAGAAATCAGTCTCAAGGGAAGGGTCGTACTGAAGTTCATTCTGAACCTGAAGAATCCCATTCTGGGAATGTTCAAGAGAGATCGGTGTCACACCCTGAATATGTAACTAGGGACATGTTGGAAGAAGAGATGGGGAAATTGAGGGAAACTTTGACTTCAATTATGGGAATTCCAGCCAGGGTAGAGACAAAAAGAATAGAAGTTCATCCCTCGATGCTAGTTACTCACAACAAGGAGGGGGATATTAAAATGTTTTTTGCATGCAAGCCACCAACAGTTTTGGGAGAAAGAGATCCAGTGAAAGTCGTGTGCTGGATTAAAGAAATGGAATCAGTATTCAACCCCATTCGGTGTCCGGAAACAAATAAAGTTTGATTTGCTGTTTCTGTATTGAAGTCAAATGCTTTGTTCTAGTGGGAAGTTGAATCGTCTACCAGAACGGATGTTTTACATACTTTGTCTTGGGTAGAATTCTTGGACCAATTCAAGAACCAGTTTTGTCCTAGGACAGTAGTGAGGCAAATGGAAGAAGATTTCCTGAATCTTGAACAAAGAAATGAAACAGTTCGAGAATATACTGATAGATTCATTGAATACTCTCGCTTTGCTGAACACTGTGTTTCATCAGAATCTAGGAAGATAGAAAGGTATATTTGGGGTTTGAAACCCTCAATTAGAGAGTTTGTAATTGCCATGAACCCCAATACCTTTTCATTAACGGTAGATGCGTCTGAAGTGACCAAACGAAATAAAAACCGACAGCAAGAAGGAAAGGTTGTAGATAAGAGAAAATGGGAAGGGCCTTCATCTTTTCGAGGGCCGAAAACTGTAAGATATGATAACAGATCTGAGCAGAAGAGCAGTGAGAAAGTCTGTTCACAATGTCGATAGGTTCATCAGGGTGAATGCAAGATGGACCCAAGGAAATGTTATAAGTGCGGCAAAGCAGGTCATCTGTCTAGAAACTGTCCAGCTAACAAAAGGTATTTTAATTGCAATTCTTCGGATCATATTCGACCGAATTTTCCCATGTTAAGAACTCCGCAGTTAACGATGGGGAGTAATGCGTCGGGTAGTCGGGGAAGGCTTACTGTGAACAGAGGAGGGCAAGGAGGGGCACGGGGACGATCCTTCCAGATGACTAAGAACAAGACAGAAGCATCACCGGATGTAGTAACAGGTACATTCCTTCTGAATTCAATACGTGCTAAGGTGTTATTTGACTCTGGTGCAAACTTTTCGTTTGTATTACCAATGTTTGTTCAAACTACATGTTTGAATTATGTGCTACTTGATGATGAGTTAGTAGTTGATACTGCTAATAGTCAGGAAACTGTTACTAGTGTGTTCAATAATTGTATTATTGCTATTGGAGACTGTGAACTTCCAATCCGGTTATTTCCCATGCCAATGAAGGAATTTGATATAGTAGTAGGTATGGACTGGTTGGCAAGATATCAGGCTAGTATTGTTTGTAATCAGAAAATGATCAGAATTGTTCTATTAGACCGAGGAACAGTTATTATTTATGGTGATCGTCAGAATCACCATACCAGTATTTTTTCAGTAATGAAAGTCCAAAAAAGTAAATGGAAGAAATGCCAAGGATGTTTGGCATACGTAATTGATCTGAAGAAAGAGAAAGAAAAAGAAGAATCGATTTCGATTGTTAATGAATATCCAGAAGTCTTTCCAGAAGACTTATCTGGATTACCACCCGACAGAGTCATTGAATTCCGAATCGATCTTATACCAGGAGCTGCACCAGTAGCAAAGGCGTCGTACCGTTTAGCTCCATCTGAATTGAAAGAACTGGTTACACAGTTGAAAGATTTATTTGATAAGGGATTTATTAGGCCCAACACTTCACCTTGGGGTGCTTCGGTCTTATTCGTCAAGAAGAAGGATGGGTCTATGCGAATGTGTATAGACTATCGTGAACTGAATAAGTTAACAATAAAAAACAAGTATCCTTTACCGAGGATTGATGACTTGTTCGACCAATTGGTGGGAGCAAATTATTTGTCAAAGGTTGATTTAAGATCAGGGTATCATCAGCTCAAGGTCAGGGAAGAAGATGTTGCCACAACAACATTCAGAACGAGGTACGGGCATCACGAATTTTTAGTTATGCCATTCGGTTTAACAAATGTGTCCGCAACTTTTATGGATTTGATGAATATGGTATGTAAGGAATATCTTGATGAATTTGTTATTGTATTTATCGATGATATTCTTATATACTGTAAGACTAAAGAAGAACACGCAAAACATCTTCGTTTGATATTGGAAATGTTGAGAAACGAAAAGCTATATGCAAAGTTGTCTAAATGTGAGTTCTGGTTAAGAGAAGTTCAATTCCTGGGTCACGTCATTTCAGAATCAGGAGTAAAAGTTGATCCAGTGAAAATAGAAGCAGTTGCAAAATGGGAAACTCCGGAAAAAAATTCTGAAGTCCGAAGCTTTTTGGGATTGGCCGGTTATTACCGTAAGTTTATTCAGAACTTTTCTAAGATAGCCGTGCCATTGACTAAATTGACTCTAAAGAATATTAAATTCCAGTGGGAAAGAGAACAGCAAGAGGCCTTTCAATTATTAAAATATCATCTTTGTAGCGCACCGGTATTGACTCTACCAGATGGATCTGAAGACTTTATAGTTTACAGCGATGCCTCAAAATTCGGGTTAGGATGTGTTCTGATGCAAAGAGGAAAAGTGATTTCTTATGCGTCAAGACAATTGAAAGATCATGAGAAGCAGTATCCAACCCATGACATGGAATTAGCTGCAGTGGTATTTGCTCTGAAAATCTGGAGACAYTATMTTYTGGGAACAAAATGTCAGATTTATACTGACCATAAAAGTTTACAACATTTGTTCTGCCAGAAAGAATTAAATATGCGACAACGTCGGTGGATTGAGCTGGTTAATGACTATGATTGTGAAATCCTCTACCACCCAGGAAAAGCTAACGTGGTGGTTGATGCTTTGAGCAGGAAAGAGAAGAGTGGAACCATTAGAGATGTGGCAATGAGAATGAATTTGATCCCTGACATTCGTAAGGAAATTCAGAGATGTCAACAAGAAGCTGTAAAAGAAGATTTTGTTAAAGCAGAAAGGTTGGGTAAGATGATTTCAACCTTGGAACAGAATGACGAATGACTAATATGCTTTGAAGGGCGAGTCTGGGTACCATGTTTTGGAAATATCCGAAATATGATATTAAATGAAAGCCATAAGTCCCGATACTCTATTCATCCAGGCACTAATAAGATGTATAAGGATTTGAAACCTTTTTATTGGTGGCCAGGGTTGAAAAGAGATATAGCTCGATATGTGGAACAGTGTCTAACATGTTTACAGGTTAAGATTGAACATCAAAAGCCGTATGGAAATCTTCAATCCTTAGAGATACCAGTATGGAAATGGGATCACATTAACATGGATTTTGTTATGAAGTTACCTCGAACTCCAAAGGGGTATCACGCGATTTGGGTAATTGTTGATCGTTTGTCTAAATCTGCGTATTTTCTACCAGTAAGGGAAAAGTACTCTTTAGAAAAGTTAACGCAGATTTACATCAAAGAAATTGTTACCAGACACGGTGTTCCATTGTCTATTATCTCTGATAGAGATAGTCGGTTTACTTCAAAATTCTAGGAAGGATTACAGAAAGCTTTGGGATCTGAAATTCGACTAAGTACAGCTTATCATCCGCAAACTGATGGGCAGAGTGAAAGAACTATCCAGACTCTCGAAGATATGTTGAGAAGTTGTATTATTGACTTCGGAGGATCGTGGGAAAATCACTTGCCATTAATAGGTTGCATATAACAATAGTTACCATTCCAACATCCAAAGCGGCACAGTATGAAGTGTTGTATAGACGTAAATGTCGAACGCCGTTGTGTTGGAATGAAGTGGGTGAAAAACAGCTAACGGGTCCTGATATTGTCCAAGAAACTTCTGAAAAGATCGAACAGATCCGTGAAAGAATCAAAACAGCACAAGATCGCCAGAAAAGTTATGCTGACAATCGTCGAAAACAAATTGAGTTTGATATAGGTGATTTTGTGATGTTAAAAGTTTCGCCATGGAAGGGTGTTATCAGATTTGGAAAGAAAAGAAAGCTCAGTCCGAGTTATGTGGGGCCGTTCAAAATATGTAAGCGATTTGGTCCGGTAGCATATCAGTTAGAGCTGCAAGAAGAACTGAGTCTGATTCACAACACTTTTCATGTGTCGAATCTACGGAAATGTTTGACTGATCCGAGTCTTGCCATACCGATACCAGAGATTAAATTAGATAGTAAGTTGAACATTGTGGAAAGACCGGAAGCTGTAATTGATCAAAAGATTAGAATGTTGAGAAACAAAGAGATAAGTCTGGTTAAGGTTCAACGAAAGTTTGACAAAGGACATGAAGCAACATGGGAATTGGAGTAAAAAATGAGATCAGAATACCCTTGGCTTTTTGATTAAAGGAATTCTTGGACGGAATTCTTTTAAGGGGTGGATAATGTGATAACAAGATCCTGGTTATCACCCAAGGTAATTAATACGTGATTATCTGATTATATGATTACGTGATAGCATGATAAATTGATACGTTTGATCATGCTAGTATGTGAATTTGTGTATTAATTGGATATATATATATATATATATGGTATATGTGAATATATGCATAGGTATATATATAAATATATGATTGTACAAACATGCATATTACGAATGCATGGTGTGTGGATGTATGCATGTGCATGAGATGAGTTAGCATGAGAAGGGGGTTTTTTATCCGACCTTCCAATTTTAGAAAGTATAAAAGAAGGGTTCAACCTCCATTTGCATTTTTCTGCTGCTATTTGTAAGAAGTATTTGTGCGATTTAAGATTGACCGGATTGCAAGTTCAAGTTGATTTCAAGTATCTGATTTCGAACGGTTTTTCAAGGTGAGTAATTTCTAAACCTTTTTACATAAAATTTGATACTGGTTTTATTTGAATGTTGATTATTATTGGAAAGAAATCAGTTATTTTGCTCAAGGGTTTTATCCGGGTAAAGGTTGATCGGATTAAGTTTAAATCGGACAAAGCTTGTCCGGATTATTTATAAATCGGTCAAGGGTTGGGCGATTAAGCCTTAAATCACTCATGTGTTGAACGGTTTAGTCTTAAACCGGTTAAGTGTCAAGAGAGTTATGATTGATAAGAATGGTTAACATTTTGAACAGAGAAGTAGGAATACGACCATGTGGTGACCGGATTATTTTAAATCGGTCAAGCTTTGAACGATGTATTGTCCGGACTTGTTATCCGGACAAAGGTGTTGGAATTTATTCTAAGTCTTAAATCGGACAAGCCTTGGGCGATAATTTGTCCGGATGATTTGGTAAACCGGCCAAGACTTGATCATGCTAGTGTGTGTGAAAATTATGTGTATACATGTATGAGAGTATGTGCATGTATATGTGATTATACATACATGCATGTTATGTGAATGCATGGTGTGTATGGATGCATGCATATTATAAGAAATGCATGGTGTATGTGTGTGTATGCATGCATATGGGGAGTTGTATGGGAAGAAGGGGCTGTTAGCCGACCTTCTATTTTTGGAAGTGTATAAAAGGGGGGCTTAGCCTCCATATTTTCTCTTCTGACTTTAGTTAAAAGCTATGTGATTTAAAAGAGAAGAGAAGTGTCCGAATTTCTTTGTTTGAAAATTCAAGTATTTGATTTCAAAGGCCTGATAAGGTGAGTGATTTCTAAATCTTTTTGCATTAAAATTGTTACTGGTTTTAATATGAATCTTGTTTATATTTGGAAAGAAATCATATATAACTTTTTTTTTATCCAGACAAAGATTGACCGGATTAAGTTTAATCGGACAAAACTTGTCCAGATTACTTTTTAAATCGCACAAGCCTTGGACGAGGTATTGTCCGGACTTGTTATCCGGACAAAGTTGTTAAAATATTCTAAGTTTTAAATCGGTTAAAGGTTGGACGATGTATTGTCCGGATTGTTTAAATCGGTTAAAGGTTGGACGATGTATTGTCCGGATTGTTTAAATCGGTTAAA
>NW_020200581.1:219964-221420 GCF_001531365.2 Cynara cardunculus var. scolymus | reverse complement strand
TGTTTTGGTATGAAACTTATTTTAAGTAATAGTTCCCCCAGACGTGGTGACTTTTGTCTGTTCTGGTTTGTAACTGGGAATGGGTACTTTCAGACGTGGTGACTTATGTATGTTCTGATAAGTAGCCCTGTTTTGATGGAGGAATAAGGGTGGCATATCAAGGAGAGGTGTACTTGGAATAAGGGTGGCATAATTTAGATGTTATTGAGAAGGGGAAAATGATTTGTCATATCAGGCAAATATTGCCTTAAATCTTTTTGGTTAATATTTATCAAGGAATGGTCTATTGGCTCAAGAAGTTTTGGTTACAATATTTATTTTGAAACATTGGATCTATAATCAGAGATATTTTATAGAACTGAAGTTCTTGGGTGTACTCTATTTTACATGATATTGTGAATTGCGTCATTCATTGTACTGCAGAATATTTCTGAGCGAAATTACATTATCATATTTTGGTGTCCATCACCCTGCATTTGCAAAGAAGAGATTTACTCCCTAGACCCATCTGGTCTAACCCTCATTTTCTGTTTTAAATTATGCAATGCAGGAATAGCGGGGTCCGGGGATATTAAAGGGAAAGGGAAAATGTGATTATTTTCCTAACCTGTTGTCTGCTTTTGAAGATACATATTATATCACATGTAATAGTATAGGATTTGTTTTGGAAATTTTTATATGTAGATTCTGTACATATAGTAATCCTTGTATTAGTGGGACCTTATGGTGTAATCTATGTTTCTATGTAATGAAATATGTGTTCTATGCAAATGTGGTGTTTGGGGGTGTTACAGAAGTGGTATAAGAGCCTTAGTTTAAGAGATTTAGGTATTCAAAGCATGATACCTAGACTTAAATTGTCATTTTCCTGTTAAGAGTCCCAGACATTATTAGTATCACTGGGAATAAAATATAATGGGTTAAAGAGAACAGTATGTAAGGTGAATTCGARTTACAAATGGCCAATGTAATTATGAATTTACAGGTACATACCTATACTCGGACACCGTATTATATTTGGGAATGTGAATACGTGATATTTAATACTAAAATATCTGCAGATGTCTAGTCAATCACGAAGGTCAGAGATAACTGCCCGCCCTGTATCTGAAGAAAGGGAGGAATCTCCTGCTAATCCATCAACCTATGCTTCAAGAAGTAGAGGTCGTGGAAGGGGTAGAGGTAGGGGTCAAGGGAAGAGTCAGATTCCTGAGAGAAGTTAGGCTGAGATTCACCCTGATCAAAGGGAATCTATTTCTGGGAATGCTCAACAGGAACAGAGGCAACAATCAGAGTTTATAACAAGAAATGATCTAGCAGAAGAAATGGGAAAACTGAGGGAAACTCTAATATCTATTATGGGACTGCCAGCTAGATTAGAAACTGAGCGAGTTGGAATTAATCCTCCAGTTCCTTCAGCAGGTAGCAATAATCGGGGAGGAGATATAAAGATGTT
>NW_020200581.1:218309-219504 GCF_001531365.2 Cynara cardunculus var. scolymus | reverse complement strand
ATGAACCCTGAAACTTTCTCTTTAGCCGTTAATGCTGCCGAAGTTATTGAAAGAAATAAGAATCGGCAAGGTGAAGAGAAATTTGTTGAGAAAAGAAAGTGGGAAGGATCTTCAGTTAGTTTTCGAAGACCCAAATTTATTAAATCAGATAATCGTGTTTCACAGTTACCTTCTGTTAAAACCTGCCCGCAGTGTCAACAGATACATCAGGGAAGTTGTCCCTTTGAACCAAAGAGATGTTATCGTTGTGGGGAGACAGGGCATTTGTCAAGGGACTGCACTACATCCAAAAGATGTTTTTAGTGCAATTCATGTGACCACATTCGACCAAATTGTCCATAATTGAGAGCTCCTCGTTTGACAATGGGAGAAAATACTACTCCCAGTAACCGTGGAAGGCCTAGTGCACCAAGGGGAGACCAGAGTGGAACCAGGGGTAGACCAGAGTGGAACCAGGGGTAGATCATTCCAAATGACAAAGAACGAGGCAGAAACAACCCCAAATATAGTAACAGGTACATTCCTTCTGAATTCAATACGTGCTAAGGTGTTATTTGACTTGGTGCAAACTTTTCGTTTGTATCACCATTGTTTGCTCAAATTGCATGTTTGAATTCTGTGTTACTTGATGACGAATTAGTAGTTGATACTGCTAATAGTCAGGAAACTGTTAGTAAAGTATTCAATAACTGCATTATTGTTATTAAGGATTGTGAGTTTCCCATCCGGCTATTTCCCATGCCGATGACGGAATTGGATGTAGTGGTAGGTATGGACTGGTTAGTAAGATATCAGGCTAGTATTAATTGTGATCAGAAAATAATCTGAATTATTTTGCCAGACCAGAGAACAGTTGTTATTTATGATGATCGTCAAAATCACCATACCAGTATTTTGTCAATAATGAAAGCCCAGAAAAGTATTCGGAAAAAATACGAATGATTTTTGGCATATGTAATTGATCTAAAGAAAGAGAAAGGAAAAGAAGAATCGATTCCGATTGTTAGTGAATATCCAGAAGTCTCTCCAGAAGACTTATCTGGATTACCACCAGATAGAGTCATTGAATTCCGAATCGATCTTATACCAGGGGTTGCACCAGTAGCAAAAGCGTCGTACCGTTTAGCTCCATCTGAATTAAAAGAACTGGTTGCACAGTTGAAAGATTTAACTGATAAGGGATTTATTAGACCCA
>NW_020200581.1:214864-216934 GCF_001531365.2 Cynara cardunculus var. scolymus | reverse complement strand
TTTCAAGGGTGAATTTGGGTACCATATTTTGGAGATATCTGAAGTATGATATTAAATGAAAGTCATAAATCCCTATACTCTATCCATCCAGGCACCAATAAGATGTATAGAGATTTGAAATCTTTTTATTGGTGGCCAGGATTAAAAAGAGACATAGCTCGATATGTGGAACAGTGTCTGACATGTTTACAGGTAAAAATTGAACATCAAAAGCCGTATGGAAGTCTTCAATCGTTAGAGATACCTGTATGGAAATGGGATCACATTACCATGGATTTTGTTACGAAATTACCTCGAACTCCAAAGGGGTATGATGCGATTTGGGTAATTATTGATCGTTTATCTCAATTTGCACATTTTCTACCAATAAGAGAGAAATACTCTTTAGAAAAGTTAGCGTAGATTTACATCAAATAAATTGTTACCAGGGACGGTGTTCCATTGTCTAATATCTCTGATAGAGATAGTCGGTTTACTTCCAAGTTCTGGGAAGGACTACAAAAAGCTTTGGGATCTGAAATTCGGTTAGGGCAAAGTGAAAGAACTATCCAAATTCTCGAAGATATGTTGAGAAGCTGTATCATTGATTTCGGGGGATCGGGGGAAGATCACTTGCCATTGATAGAGTTTGCATATAACAATAGTTACCATTCTAGCATTCAAGCGACACCGTATGAAGTGTTGTATGGACGTAAATGCCGAACGCCATTGTGTTGGAATGAGGTGGGTGAAAAATAGCTGACGGGTCCTGAAATTGTCCAAGAAACATCTGAAAAGATTGAACTGATCCGTGAAAGAATCAAAACAGCACAAGATCGCCAGAAACGTTTTGCTGATAATCGTTGAATGCCGATTGAATTTGATATAGGTGATTTTGTGATGTTAAAAGTTTCACCGTGGAAGGGTGTCATCAGATTTGGAAAGAAAGGGAAGCTCAGTCTGAGGTATGTTGGACCGTTCAGAATATGTAAATGAATTGGGCCAGTAGCATATCACTTAGAGCTACCAAAAGAGCTGAGTCTGATTCACAACACTTTTCATGTGTCGAATCTGCGGAAATGTTTGGCCGATCCGAGTTTAGCTATACCATTACCAGAGATTCAATTAGACAGTTACCTGAATTTTGTGGAAACACTGGAAGCCGTAATCGACAGAAAAATCAGAGTGTTGAGAAATAAAGAAATAAGTCTGGTGAAAATTCAGTGGAAGTTTCACAAAGGACCGGACGCAACATGGGAATTGGAGTCAAAGATGAGATCAGAATACCCATGGCTTTTTGATTAAAGGAATTCCGGGACGGAATTCTTTTGAGGGGTGGATGATGTGATAACTGCATCCTAGTTATCATCCAAGGTAATTAATACATGATTATCTGATTACATGATTACGTGATAGCATGATAAATTGATACGTTTGATCATGCTAGTATGTGAATTTGTGTATTAATTTGATATAAATTGTTATTTTATCATAAAATGAAGATTTGATATAAATGATGTGATAAGTGGATCCTAGTTATCACCCAAGGTAATTAAAACGTGATTGTCTGATTAAATGTTTATGTGACAGCATGATAAATTGTTATATTTGATCATGCTAGTGTGTGTGAAAATTATGTGTATACATGTATGAGAGTATGTGCATGTATATGTGATTATACACACATGCATGTTATGTGAATGCATGGTGTGTATGGATGCATGCATATTATAAGAAATGCCTGGTGTATGTGTGTATGCATGCATATGGGGAGTTGTATGGGAAGAAGGGGCTGTTAGCCGACCTTCTATTTTTGGAAATGTATAAAAGGGGGGCTTCCTCCATATTTTCTCTTTTGATTTTAGTTAAAAGTTGTGTGATTTAAAAGAGAAGAGAAGTGTCCAAATTTCTTTGTTTGAAGATTCAAGTATTTGGTTTCAAAAGCCTGATAAGGTGAGTGATTTCTAAATCTTTTTCATTAAAATTGTTACTGGTTTTAATATGAATCTTGTTTATATTTGGAAAGAAATCATATATTTGTTTAACGTTTTTTTTTATCCAGACAAAGACTGACCGGATTAAGTTTAATCG
>NW_020200581.1:158766-214604 GCF_001531365.2 Cynara cardunculus var. scolymus | reverse complement strand
AGTTGTCCGGATTTGTAAATCGGACAAAAAGGTATAAGTATTGTCCGGACTTTATATCCGGATAACTTATCCGGATAACCTCTTATTCGGAATTTTCATGAGTTTTATATTTTAGACTTTTTATATGGTTTAAAATGTCTATTATTGGGTTTAATTATGGATTATAAAATGGGTATTTTATATTTTTTTAAAATATAAAGATATGGTCCTACCAAGCGTGGTGACGTAAGTCTGTTTTGGTATTGGAACGGGATTTTTGGAAAATATTTCTACCAAGTGTGGTGACGTAAGTCTGTTTTGGTACGAAACTATATTTTGGGAAGCCTTCCTACCAAGCATGGTGACGTAAGTCTGTTTTGGTATGGAAGTGGATTTTGTAAATTGTTTCTACCAAGCGTGGTGACGTAAGTTTGTTTTGGTATGAAACTTATTTTAAGTAATAGTTCCCCCAGACATGGTGACTTTTGTCTGTTCTGGTTTGGAACTGGGAATGGGTACTTTCGGAGGTGGTGACTTATGTCTGTTCTGATAAGTAGCCCTGTTTTGATGGAGGAATAAGGGTGACATATCAAGGAGAGGGGTACTTGGAATAAGGGTGGCATTGTCATATGTGGATAATATTAATAACTCTTATTATTACTAAATGGATTTAATAACTTTGAGTCATCATTTCTTTGTAACCTGATGAATTAAAGATCTGATCTCTATTTAATAATAATTTAGATGTTATTGAGAAGGGGAAAATGATTTGTCATATTCGGCAAATATTGCCTTAAATCTTTTTGGTTAATATTTATCAAGGAATGGTCTATTGACTCAAGAAGTTTTGGTTACAATATTTATTTGGAAACATTGGATCTTTAATCAGAGATATTTTATAGAACTGAAATTCTTGGTGTACTCCATTTTACATGATATTGTGAACTGCGTCATTCATTGTACTACAGAATATTTCTAAGCGAAATTACATTATCATATTTTGGTGTCCATCACCCTGCATTTGGAAAGAAAATATTTACTCACTAAACTCATCTGGTCTAACCCTCATTTTCTGTTTTAAATTATGCAATACAGGAATAGCGGGGTCCGGGGATATTAAAGCGAAAGGGAAAATGTGATTATTTTCCTAACCTGTTGTCTGCTTTTAAAGATACATGTTATATCACATGTAATAGTACAGGATTTGTTTTGGAAATTTTTATATGTAGATTCTGTACATATAGTAATCCTTGTACAAGTGCGACCTTATGGTGTAATCTATGTTTCTATGTAATGAAATATGTGTTCTATGCAAATGTGGTGTTTGGGGGTGTTACAAATGAGTTTGGATTAATAATAATTCCATTGACTGCGGTCTATTTGGATTTGTTTTATGAAAAGTTTTGATGAGGAAATAAGGGTGGCATATCAAAGAGAGGTGTACCATGGGATAAGGGTGACATATCAAGGAGAGATGTAGCATGGTATAAGGGTGGCATATTAAGGAGAGGTGTACATTTGGATATAAGGGTGACATTTGTATGTGTATTGTATGATACAACTCTTTATATTATATCCCTTAATATTACCATGGTCTGGAATCTTTATTTCTTTGTGATTTAAAGATTTAGGATCAAGGTTCTCATTGGAAATTATAGTTTGGATGTTATTGAGGAGAAAAACATCAGGTTTGGCCTGAAACTTTATATAAACCTTGTTTGATTAAAAAAGGTTTAAAAGTGACATTATATGAAACCTGATTGGTTCAAAGGTATGAGATTTGTATAGCTGAATGCTTTACTTAAAAAGTGGAAAGGATCTGGTATTATGTCCCTATTCGTTTWTATATTTGTTATATATATGAATAATTGTTTTTCATAAAGATTTTGGTGATTTTCACCCTGCAATAACATAAACAGGGTATCTCACTAGACATTTCTGTCTAACCCTCGTTTTGTGATTTTAACTATGTCTTGCAGGAGGTACGGACGGTAAGGAAAAGGGGAAAATATAATATTTTCCTAAATACATTTCTGCTTGAAGATTTGTCTTGATGTACAGTTTTGATTGATTAGTACAAGATATGTATTTGAATTTTTGGACCTTGTATTTGGTTATAATAGATTCTTGTACTAAGGGACCTGAATGGAATAATATCATGTATTTCTTTTGTATGAGATATTTGTTACATGCAATGTGTGGTTTGGGGCGTTACATCATATTTGGTTCTACAAATGCAAAACATTGAGAAAAATTCTCAGAGTTGATGAAAAGCAAATTTGAAAAGAGCATGATGGGAGAACTTAGTTTCTTCCTCGGTCTTCACATAAAACAAACTTCAGAAGGGATTTTCATCAATCAGTCCAAGTATGTGACTGACCTTAAGAAATAATCTCTCTCAAATTCATCATCGATGAGAACACCTATGGCTACAGGCGCTAAGTTGTTTGCTGATCCATCAGGCAAACCTGTGGATGTAACAACCTACAGAGGCATGATTGGATCACTCCTGTATCTAACTGCTAGTAGACCATATATTATGTTTGCTACATATCTTTGTGAAAGATATCAATCAAATCCTAAAGAATCGCATCTCTCTGCAGTCAAGAGGATCTTTAGATACCWCAAGGGAACTCCATCATTGGGTCTCTGGTATCCAAAGAACTCTGGCTTTGATCTAATAGCCCACACAGATGCAGATCATGCAGGTTGCAAACTTGATAGAAAGAGCACGTCTGGAAACTGTCAACTCTTGGGGGACAAGCTGGTAAGTTGGACATCCATAAAACAAAATTGTGTCTCAACATCCACAGCAGAAGCAGAGTATGTTGCTGCTGCTACTTGTTGTTCACAAGTTCTCTGGATGAAGACTCAGCTCAAGGACTATGGTTTCCATTATGACAAAGTCCCTATCCTCTGAGACTCTAAAAGTGCCATAGCAATCTCTGCAAACCCAGTGCAGTATTCCAAGACCAAACACATCTATGTAAGGTACCATTTTTTGAAAGACAATGTTGAAAAAGGGAATATAGAAATGTATTTTGTTCGCACTGAGATTCAACTTGCTGACATTTTCACAAAAGCTCTTGATGAGAAAAGATTTTTATTCTTAGTCAGCAAAATGTGTATGCTGAATCTCACCACTTAAAGGCAATATATATATATATATATATATATTTAAATCAGAGATTTTCAATATCTCATGGTTATGCCTATAAGTGATATATAAATTATTTGCCATAAACTTCAAGTATCCAAAACCAGAGCCTCTGGCCATACAGACCAGAGCCTCTGGCCTTTTAGAATCACTTCGATTAATACTTAGCAAACAATCTTCATCGCCTTTGGAACCAGAGCCTCTCTGGTCCAAAGAAAATACTTAGTTTTCTCCACTAAGTATTACCTTCTCAACCAGAGCCTCTGGTTCTGAAGACCAGAGCCTCTAGTTTCCAAATCCTTCGAAACCAGTGATATCAAGTTCCTATCTACAACTTTACATATACCACACCCTTCTTTCATCAAACCCTAACATCTCATCAACAACCAGAGTCTCTGGTTCTAAAGACCAGAGCTTATGGATTCCTACTCTTTGCAACCAGAGCCTCTATGGACCCAAAGAGTCTCCCTCTTCTCACTTCACATGGACTTAATCATATTTTCATACTTCATTTCATCGTCTTTAAGACCAGAACTTCTGGTTCTAAATACCAGAGCCTCTAGATTTAAAGTATTTGGAACCAGAGCCCCTCTGGTCTCAAAGGCTCAACCTCTATACTCTTTCCCATACCCTTAACCATTCGTCTCACATCTTTTTCCTTCTCTCTGCAACCAGAGCCTTTGGTTCTAAAGACCAGAGCTTCTGGATTCATTGTATTTGGAACCAGAGGCCCTCTGGTCTCAAAGACCCATTCGTATACCTCTTCATTCTCATACTTAGCCACATTGCATATCTTAATTTCATCATTCTTCACAACCAGAGCCTCTGGTTGTATAGACCAGAGCCTCTGGTCCACTAATTCTTCATTATTATGTGTTTGAGAGGGAGTTTCTGCAAACCTCAAAACCATTCTTCATGCATCATTCAAGGGGGAGCATCTATTTCATCTTCGAACAATATGCATTTTCCATCATGAACCTCTGGTTCTACTATCCAGAGCTTCTGGCCACCTAAATACTAAATATGAATTTAACCAGAACTCCTCTGGTTCTACAAAATGGATTATCAATGCTTTTCTAGGGCCTCTGTTTAGTCATCGAAGGCCTATCAATCATGCAATCCAACATTTCATCGATAAATTCCTTTATTGATGTTCAACCAGAACCCCTCTAGTTCCCCACCCAATGTGTCATGGTCAACCAGAACACCTCTGGTTCCATGACAAAATATCTTTCTGTCAAACCCCGTTAAAGGGGAAACACGAGATGTAACAGGCAAGCGTGTCACAACAACAGATAATAAATAACACCATAAGTTCTAATAAGTTTACATCCATAACCAAGTTGGTGTGTAATATAAAATACACAAAATCATTTGTTACAAATATGCTCCAAAAGCTTCACTTCTTTAATTATATCCTGAAAAGCATGAAACATAAAACGTCACGAGTTTTCATATGCATAAAACATTACAATGCATAAATCAATTCTTGCAAACTATACATAACTTTTGCACATAATAAATGTAAACCATTAACGATGTATTTAAAAACTTGAGATGCTACTGAGCCTTCCCTGACCAATGTGCCCCATGGTTTACGAATGACCATAAGTAGCCCGTATACTTACTTAGGTCCCACAGTTCGTAATAGTACTAATTCAGCGGTGGACCAAATTCCACATAATTAGACTAGTAAACATAGATAATGTGCACCCCTTTCTGGGTGGGTCTATCATCACAATAGCAGCTATACACAATTATCCCGGCTCGGGAATGTACCCGAGTTAACAAGTAGCATGTATGGAGGGGACTTTATTTGGAAAAATATTTCTCAAGCACATCAATTTACATTTATATCATAGTGCAAAAACAAACCAGTCAATARTTCATGACATACATAACAATAGACTAAACTGTCGTAGCCCATTAATTTTAAACCACCGTATAGTTTGCTTAACTTCATATTTTTCCCCCCAGTTAAAAATAACTAAAAAGCAGTAAAAATGGAGTCGTGAAACTCACATAGTTGCTGTTTGAATAACCAAGAGCTTGATAACACTTGAATCTGTAATCACCCACTCTAGCTTTTCCTAAATAGTCCAATATCCGAAAGTTAGATCACCTATAGGGTCTCGATAAAGATAAAGTTAAGTGTATCTTATGTAATGCCAATGAGTTTTTAAGTAATAAAGTTGATTCTTATTTCGTGTGCTTGTTAAAACAGTCCAAATCTTCAACACATGAAGAATACTTGAACAGAATATACATTCTGTTTCTGGAATTTTTAGTACTGTCAATTTCACTGTCAAAAGGGACTTTCCACAAATCATTTTATGTYCAAATTTTTATACSAACRAACTTACTGTTTTAGGTAAYKGTGTTCCAGATTCCACTTCTTTTGAAACTGTTTTAGTCACTCAAATGTCCAGCTTATTTGGAGGTAACAGAGTATTCTGGACAGATTACATTCTGTCAGATTTTTGATCAATTGAAAGGTCTAAACTCAATATTTTTCAATGATTCCTATTGGATCGTAAACTCAACTCATTTACTCAACTTCCAGAAGAAGAATTACACAATTTCATTACATTTTGAGAAAGTTATGCTATTTTGAACAGACATGAAGGTTTCTGTCCAACAGCATTATCTTGCACCAGAATCTTGTGTTAAGCATTTGMATGCWCAAAAMTCAATAATTTCGCATGAAACCAAAAACAGTAGAACACCAACTCACCAAATCAAATTCCTGAAGAAAAATCAAATAATTTGGATAAGTTTTGAAGGAGTTATAAACTTTTAAAGTAGGATTTACCTACTGTTGAAAATGCTGCTGCGTACACAATTTGTTTGAAACGATTGAAGGGTCAAAACTCCTTCAATCTACATGATTCCAATTGGAAAAGAACCATAACTCGTCAAATTATAATTTAGAAGAAAAATAAGAACATTTGAACTTTTGGTTCGAAAGATACAGTCGACCCAACAGCTAACAGAATCTGTTAGTTTTCAAAATAACACTCTAAATGGTTAAATTCCACTTGCATTGTGGTTTTATCTCATCTTCTTAGAGTTCTAAGTTTGTGGATCATACATTATCATCATTTTGAAGAAATTTTCATGTCTTTGATGTATAATCTCCCCCTAGTATGATGACCCAGACCTAGTTCGAGCGTTAAAGGCGTCTTTGGCAGAGGCACAAGCAAGAAAGGGCAAAGCCCCTATCCCCAGAGCTGGAAAAGGCTCATCCTCTAAAATGACGAAGGAGGAAACGTCCACGGGTACGTTTGACGCTCTGGTAGGAACTGTCAAGCCAATCCTACCAGAGGGGTCCACCCAGAGGCCGGTACTAAAAGAAGAAGAAACCAGAATACCAGAAACTGCCACAGTGGGAAGGGTTTCTGAGATCCTTGAATCGATGAGCAAAATTCCTACGCAGCAAGTGCGCACAGAGCCCGTAACCATTGTGGAGGAGATTCTGCGGTGGCGTTACTCTGCCGTAGACACAGACTCCCTTACGATCCAGAGCTTACAGGAATGCCTTCTGCCGCTGCAAAGTTTCACTTCTCAAAACTCACAAGGCCACGCGAGCAGGTCTTCTGAGAGCACGTGATAACTTCTCTTGAAACCATATCTCTAAGGACTATGCTGAAGAAGACCGTGCTTTACGCTCAATATGTGGTGAAGAGGGATGACGGCAACCTATACACTTTCACAGATGCTRACCTCCACAACCTCTGTGTATTTGACCTTATCTTCTTGCACAAAATTCTTAACAAGTACATGGAGAGGAGGTCAAGCTATTCGATTTCYCTCAGAAGGCTGATCGAAGTAATGCGCACTCAAGTAAAATACTACAGCCAGAAGGACTTGGATATCGCGATGTGGTTGGCCCAATCAGATTTGAAGATTTCCCCTCCGAAGAACAGGCCAAGTTGGTTACTTAGATGTCATCCCAACACCATTGTCCACAATCCCGTCTTTGGGTTTGTGTTCTTGGGCAAGGATGACATTCTAAGGTTCTTTGATCCGGCAGAGGTGAACAAGTACTCGACAGAGTCCCTTGAGTGGGTGTTCAACAGAGTGGTGGCAGAGGTGCACGGAGGGCATCTGAGGGCGGACGAAGTGGCTGGTCTTCTGGAAACAATCAAAGTTCAAGTCTCCTTCAGAGAGTGGATATTCAAAGTCTACAGAACCATCAAGTCAGATCTGCAGTTTGCCGTAGATGATTATCCAGACTCTACTGTGGACTAATCTTCTATAATAGTATACGCCTGAGCAACAATTTTTCAAATTATTTCTTTTATGTAAATCTTTTCAGAGGATGAGTTTAATCTCCTCTTGTAATTCTTTCATTTAGTCATTTCTTGCATTCAACTGTCCATTTTTACTTTTTCATACTTAGGGGGAGATTGTTAGCTCTAATATTTACTTCATGTAAAAGTACGAAAAAGTATTCTGCAAGTGTTGACAGAAGGGTATCTTCCACAGAAGACATCAGAGGACTAGCAACAGAAGTTGTTTCATCGTGCAAGTAAAGTTCAACAGAACCACTGATGTCTCTCATAGATGTTCTGGAAAATGGTCCTCTGACAATAAGATCATACAAGTCTACTACAGCAGAGCCTCTGAGATGGCTCACAGAGGGTCTGCGGATTAGTCTTCTGTGAAGATCATGTTCTACTGTTTTTTAAAGGTTGTTAGCTGCATGTGCTTCTCACGTGACTAGATTTTAATAGACTTTATGTCACACCCCGCTAAAGCAGAAACACGGGGTATGGCAGGTAGAGTCTTATAGCAATAGTGTATAAACAACACAACCATACAATTTAAAACATAAATAGAAAATATTTAAAGTTTACAATCCCAAATACAAGTTTGCAACACTAAACATAAAATACGATTGAAATTTCTAAATGTGACACGTCTTCAAACATGTGTCAGCGAAAATCTTTCTTACCCTGAAAAAGCATGTCAAACAAGTGTCAACTACAAGAGTTGGTGAGTTCACAAGTTTTATATGCATAAAATGATTTTAAATGCAGCAATCTCAGTTATAAATTTATGAGCAATATCTTAAAAACAACGTCGTACACATGATTTATATTGTTGAGCCACTACTAAACCTAGAAACGCCCCACGAACTACCTCAGAGGTGGTAGCGAACACATGTGTAGAACATTCTTACGAACTACTTCAGCGGTGACTACTTCGAGTCACATGTGTAGAGCATATTTTAATAACCAAGTGCACCCCTACTCGTCAGTCAAAAGGGTGGGTATGAAAACCAAATAGCGCTATCCATAAGAATCATAGGCTTGAAAGAGTTAATAGTAGTGTAAACAGGGACTTTACTCCACATATCAATAGTGTGTACAATTTAAAAGCTCATAACAAGATTCATATATCGATATAAATCTATCAAATATTCGTTAACCATGCTTTTCACCCCAAAACGAGAAATTAGTAAAAAGGGGCCGTGAAACTCACCTTTCGATATAGAGCTTTGTAAGATAAATGAATGCGATCCGAATACCGTGCTAACTCAACGGTTCCCTATCAATAGGAATAACCAAAATCATCACTTATTGATTCATCTCTACCTATGGGGTTTAAAAAAAGCCTAAGTCCATATTTGTCCACTTTTGTTCCAAAATATTATCMATAGTCCAAATATACATAATGTCCATATGCTCATTAAAGAGTTAATTTATACCGGAAATGATGCTATAAYCCAATAGAAGATCAATTTTACAAAATTTATCCAAATCCAGAATTTCAGATTCTAGACAGAAACTTAAGTTACAAAAGATGATCCAATAAAGAGACCTAAAAATGAGATAAATTCCCATATTTTTATATGGTTTATAGCACTGAGTTATAGCCATCGTAACCAAATTTCATGAAGATTGGGTAAGAKATGAYGCTTCAAATAATTCATGCAATCCAACTTATCACAACTGAAATGGCAGATTGCACCATGTTAGTAAAACACTCATAAAAAGAGTTCTACTTGGTGTTCGGCAAAGATTCAAGTTGGATTGGAAACCTAACACCTATATGAAACTTTTAAACTAAGAATAACTCATTTTGGATGAGTTTAGAGGAAGATATGACACCCTAAAGTCACATGCACACATCTGCCATCAATTGACAGATTGCACACCTAACTTATAAAAATCGGTTCATGCCTCAAAACATCATATTTTTTAGTGAGATTGGATTCAAATGAATACTAACTCATGAAAGAAAGTTTTAGAAGAATAATCATACATTAAGGACAAACAAGGAAAAAGATACTAGCATACAAATTAGAAGTTACCTACTGGTGGTCTCACAGTTTACACACCTATAGAGTTTTAGGTGCTTGGAGATCAAAACTCCATAATTTTATGTGATTCCACTTGCATGTAGGATATAACCCATAAATATAACTCTCAACAAGGGGTAGATGGGTATCCCAACTCCCACCAAAATCTATTGCACTTTATTTGGACGGCTTAGATGATTTCAATTTCTAGATCATGTCAGTAAGGTCGTTAGGGTCTAGTATAAATAGCAGCTTAGGCCTTTGTATTTAGTGTGCTTCCGAATTATAATCGTCTGAATTTCAATTGAATGAAGTGAAAACCTTTGAAGCTATTCTCTTGTGTTCATCTTCTTTCTCATATTAAACTATGTGTTCTTGGTTTAATTACTCTGTTTTGTTCTTATAATTGTTTCCGCTGCAATGTGATCGTCCTAAGAGTTCATTCAGAGTAAGTGATCAATATCAAAACTGAATTTATAGGTCCAACAGGTAGTAAAAACAATGGAGACCCTAGTAAACCATCGAGCCAAGAGAAGAAGGGAGTCGACTCATTCATGAGATATCGACTATCATCGGCTATCGAAGAATGCTTATGCGATTCAGAGAAATATATCAAGGTAGCTCATGATGAGTTGTAATTTTTTGCCTTAATGTCTTTTGATTCTAGTATTGTAAGAATTTCATCATCCAATGAAAATTTGGAATTTGATGTTTTTCTATTAGATTAGTCTTTGTTTTTTATAATTGTTTCTAGATTAGTCTATGTTTGTTATTTCATTACTTAGGGGAAGATTGTTAAGCCCCATAATTCATAAAGTGAAAAAGTAATGAAAAACAATAAATGATGAAGAACCAGAAGACCGATGAAGACATCAAGGTAGATTTGGATAAGTATGGTGAACAACCAGAGGACCGATGGACGACTAGGGATGCGATGGAAAGAGCATCTTCATCGCCCCTCTGGTCAACAACACTTAGAGAATTATTCAGCAATTCTTCCAGAGGCATACGATGAAGATTTAAAGATAAGGATGATTCATCATACAATGGAAGACAGCTGGAGATGACAAGTCGACAGCTACACTTCAAGTTTCTCTTAATATTAAAGCTTATCCATAGTTTAGATAAACATTAGTTGTTAATAGAAGATTAGCTAAAAACTCTCGTTAGATAGTTATCTTATAATTAGCTTACTAGTATAAATAGGTGATTAKGCCTATTGTACTAAATGTCTTTTTTACGTTTTTATTATCAATAAAGTGAAACCTTTGACGCTCAAGACTGTTCTTTATTGTTTATAATTCATTCTTAAGTGTTCATCACTTTTTCCATTAAAACACTATAATTTGGTTATTCTTAATTAGATTATTAGTGTTATTGAGAGATCTGGGATCAACACATTCTTCTTGCAGATAAACATATAGGGAAATCATCACATTTTCCCTTATCGTTTACCTTCTACACTTCCTGCAATACATGTTTAAAATCACAAAACGAGGGTTCGACCGAAAGCTCTAGTGAATTCCCTTTTTATGTTATTGCAGGGTGAAAATTACCAAAAAAAATTATGTAAAAAAAATTCTTCATATATTTAACAAATATATGAACAAGTAAGAACATAATACCAATACCATTTACTTCTCAAGCCAAATTCTCTGCTTGCAAACAATACATCAAATCCAAACAGGTTTGCTCTAACCAGATTATCATAATGCCAGTTTTAAACCTTTCAAATCAAATAAGATTTATTCAAAGTTTCAGGCCAAACCTATTATCTCTTGCTCAATAACATCCTGACTATGATTTCCAATAAGAACACTGATCCTAAACCTTTAATTCACAAAGAAATAAAGATTCCAGACCACGGTAATCTTAAAAGGTATAATAGTAAGAGTTATATTACATAACACACATACAAATGCACCATTACATCAAAATGTACACCTCTCCTTGATATGCCACCCTTATCCCATGGTACACCTCTCCTTGATATGCCAACCTTATCCCATGGTACACCTCTCCTTGATATGTCACCATTATCCCATGGTACACCTCTCCTTGATATGCCACCCTTATCCCATGGTACACCTCTCCTTAATATGCCACCCTTATTTCCCTATTAAAACATTTTTACAAAACTATTCCATATAGCATAGACCGCAGTCAATGGAATATTATCAGTTCCAAAACCACCTTTATCAAAATTCCCACTTTATGATAAAAATAACAATTTTTATAAATATTATTCAAGTCAAGTCCAAATCCGATCAACATAATCTTGGCCGGACTTCACCTCCGGTCAACACTTGATCGGTTTACCAAATTCGGACAACATTTTATATTATGTCCGATTTAATACTTAGATTAAATTATCAACACTTTGTCCTGATTACTAATCCGGACAACATTGTTCATGCCATGACCGATTTAGCAAATCCGGTCATTCCATAGTCGCATTCCTACTTCTCCGATTTAAATACTTAACATACTTCAAAGATCATAAATAGCTCAATTTATAAACTGGTTAACGCATTGGTCAATATACCCTTAAACCAGGTGAAACCTTGACCGGTTTATGTTTAATCCGATCAACACACCAGGTAGTTTAACCTTAAACCGCTTATGCCTTATCCAATTTAAACTCAAATTACTCAATCCTTTGTCCGGTTTAATTCTAAATCGTTCAATACTTGTCCAGTTTCATTCTGATCCGGTCAACACTTAAGCGATTGACATTCAAACTTTAAACCGGGTGATAAGTTTTTAAAACACAATCAATTATGCAATTACAAAGAGATTCAAAAGAAATTTAACCACTCACCTTCAAATACTTTTGGAATCAAATTGAATCTACTTCTCTCTTCCAAAATAATCCGGTCAACCTTCGTTCTTTCTTTATTTTAAATCACTCACTTTTATTCAAAAATGGCATGAAAGTCCAATGGAGGCTAAGACCCTCTTTATATACTTTCCAAAAGGAGTATGGCGGTTAAGCCACCCTCCTCTCATGCATGTATCTTAATGTACATAAATATATATCCAAATTCATGCATATATAACATGCATACATGATATAATCAGGCATACTTATGCAAACTTCACCACTATTATTCATGCATGTGTACACCTTTACATATTTATATATTCATACATGCATTCTTATGCATATAATTTCTCATACCAACATGATCAAATATAACAATTTATCATGCTGTCACATAAGCAGTTAATAGATAAGCACGTATTAATTACCTTAAGTGATAACCAGGACCCAGTGATCACATTATCCACCCCTCAAAAGAAATCCGTCTTGGAATTCCTTTCATCAAAGAGCCATGGGATTTCTGATATCATCTTTGATTCTAATTCCCAAGTTCCGTCTGGTCCTTTGTGAAACTTTCACTGTACTTTAACCAAACTGATTTCTTTGTTTCTCAACACTCTGATCTTTCGGTCAATTACAGCTTCTGGTGTTTCTACAAAATTCAGTTTACTGTCTAATTTAACCTCTGGCAATGGTACAGCTAGACTCGAATCAGCTAAGCATTTTCGTAAGTTCGATACGTGAAAAGTGTTGTGAATCAAACTTAGTTCTTCAAGTAATTCTAACTGGTACGCCACTGGCCTAATTTTTTTACATATTCTGAACGGTCCAACATACCCTGGACTGAGCTTACCCTTCTTTCCAAATCTGATAACACCCTTCCAAGGCAAAACTTTCAACATTACAAAATCACCTACACATAATTGAATTGGTTTTCGACAATTATCAGCGTAACTTTTCTGGCGGTCTAGTGTTGTTCTGATTCTTTCACGGATCTGTTCAATCTTTTCAGAAGTCTCTTGAACAATCTCAGGACCCATCAACTGCCTTTCTCCTACCTCGTTCCAACATAACGGCGTTCGACATTTACTTCTATACAATACTTCATATGGTGCCGCTTGGATGCTGGAATGGTAACTATTATTATATGCAAACTCTATTAACGGCAAGTGATCTTCCCACGATCCCCTGAAGTCAATGATACAACTTCTCAACATGTCTTCGAGGGTCTAGATAGTTCTTTCACTTTGCCCATCAGTTTGCTGATGATAGGCTGTACTTAGTCGGATTTTAGACCCCAAAGCTTTCTGCAAACTTTCCCAAAACTTTGAAGTAAACCGACTATCTCTATTAGAAATAATAGATAGCGAAACTTCGTGTCGGGTTATAATTTATTTGATATAAATCTGAGCCAACTTTTCTAAAGAGTAATTCTCTCTAATTGGTAGAAAATGCACAGATTTAGATAGACGATCAACAATTACCCAGATTGCGTCATACCCTTTTGGAGTTCGAAGTAATTTCATGACGAAATTCATTGTAATGTTATCCTATTTCCATACAGGTATCTTCAAAGATTGAAGGCTTCCATACGGCTTTTGATGTTCAATCTTAACCTGTAGGCATGTCATACACGGTTCCACATTTCATGCTATGTTTGTTGATCCCAAATCTCTCAATAACACTAATAAATAGATTATGAAAAACCTAAATATGTAGTGTGGACGAATAAAATATAGAATACTCAAGAACAAAGAATGTATATATTCAAAGTATATACTTGAGCATTAAAGATACGTAAAAACTCACTTCCAAAAGTCTTATTTTACAATAGGTCTAGCTACCTATTTATACTAGCAATAAGAAGATAACTATCTAGTCAAAGACCTT
The DNA here is from genome assembly GCF_001531365.2 of Cynara cardunculus var. scolymus. Taxonomy (NCBI): domain Eukaryota; kingdom Viridiplantae; phylum Streptophyta; class Magnoliopsida; order Asterales; family Asteraceae; genus Cynara; species Cynara cardunculus. The sequence goes on along the minus strand of NW_020200581.1, from coordinate 200,447 downwards.
CCAGCCTAGTGGTAAAGGCTTGGGCATGGCATAGTCATGAACCCGAGTTCGAGCCCTGGGAGGGGAGTGTTGGCGACATTTAAGTGGGGCCATGTTTAGCCTCCAAATTTGCCAGGGATTAGTCGTGCTTTGGCCCAGACACCCTTACAAAAAAAAACAAGATACTATCTAGTAAAACTATCTAGCCAATCTTCTAGGAAAGATAATGTTTATCTAAGTATGGATAAACTAAAAATCAAGATAAACTTAAAATCTAGCTGTCGATTTGTTATCTACAACTATCTTCCATGGGATGTTAATTCAACTTTATCTTCATATCTTCATCGCATGCCTCTGGTTGAACTACTGAAGAAAACTCTAAGTGTTGTTGACAAGAGGGGTGATGAAGATGCTCTTTCCATTGCATCTCTGGTCGATTCATCGACCCTCTGGTTGTTCTTCAGAATTAGTGAATTCTGCCTTAACGTCTTCATCGGTCTTCTGGTTCTTCATCACTTATTGTTATTCATTACTTTTACACTTATGAATTATGGGGTCTAACAATCTCCCCCTAGGTAATGAAAGAACAAATATAAACTAATCTATGAACAATATTGAAGAACAGAGACTAATCTAAAGAAAAGCAACAATTTTCAAATTTTCATTGGATGATGAATTCTTACAATACTGGAAGCAAAGACATTACAATTTTAAGGCAAAAAATTTTAAAACTCTATTCATGATCTACCTTGAGATATTTTACAGAAGCGCAGTAGTAGTCTTCGATAACTGATGACTGTAGATATCTCATGAAGAAGTTGTTTCCCGTCTTCCCTCAGCACATGAGTTCTACCCAGTCTATCTCTGATAACTCCATGAAACCATTCAAGTGTTGACGTTGAATACTTGAATGCTTCAGTTAGTCTGAAAAATTTCTTTACCCCGAACTCATTTTTGAAGACAAGTCCAAGCTCGGGTTGGGTCAAGACAGAAGCAGATCTCTTCTCCTCCAGGCCTGGGAAGTCTTCATTAGGTGGAGTGCAGGAGAGTCTATCGATGCCCAAATGAAGAGCAATCTGAAAATCACTCTTGGCTTGATGCTTCACCAAGGTCTCCATCGTCTTTTTAATAGCTCTGTTTGCCATCCCAAATCTTATGCCTTGATCCTGTCGCAGAGTTATGAATGTATAAAGCTCGATCAAGTCATAGGGATTGAGATTGATCAAGTCATTGTCATTGAAGATGCTGACCTTACCATGGGCTCTCTCTACTGTGTACTCGATATATTTTATAGCTCTAATAGTGAAGGTCCTCATCTTTATGTCCATTACCATCCTTATTCCATCATTTGAAAASACAGCCTGTGGTGGTTAGGTAGTCTGTCTAACAAACCTATGGTGTAGGAGGTCCATGGATTCTTGCGATAGAATTAGAGGATTGAGAGTCAAACCTTCATCGCGATCATGGTATAGGTATTGATGGATATTGTCCATCATTACTGGTTCCCTAGGTGGTAACTCTGGACGTCTCCTTAGCGACTCCATATTCGTGATTATTTCATCGACTAAGCTCTGCGGAGGGTGCCTTGATGAAGAGGGAATGTCTGCTTGCACCTTTGTTGGTTTGGTTGAGGGTTGAGTTTGGGTTTATGGGTTGTGTTTGGGCTTGAGGTTGTGTATCGGTTGGCGATGGGATGGTTTCTTAGGTTTGCTTATGTTGAGGTGGTTTAAGTTCATCGGGTTGTGTTTTGGCTTGAGGTTGTTGAGGTGAAGAAGGTTGGATGCTTATTTGTTCAGGTTCATTGGGTAGGATGATGAAAGATTTTGTGGTGCAAGGGGTTGGTGATGGGGTTAATGGTAGGCTTGGAGTTGGTGATGTAGTGAAAGGTGGGTTGGTTTCTGTTGGTGGGGTTGATGGATTTTCATCGGATGAGGAACTCAACACGATGGGTTCAAGTATGGTGGCAATGGGAACATGTACATTATGTACATCTTCAGAGGGCTGAGCCTCTGATTCCCTTGCTCAGGTTCCTTGGTTTGGTGATGATTGTGGGTTTTGTGTTTGGTGATTGGATGATGAACATGCAGCGGATGGTGCTTCCTGAGTTGTAGCAGCCGGGTTGTCCCCCTCATGAGGACCAAGACCATGATCATCTTGGTCTGGATCCTCATGCCTTGGCCTCTTCTGCAGGTGGCTGGCCGAGCATGAAGCTCTGCTTCTCTTCATCTTAAGGCGTTGGGAGGCCAGGTAGGATCTCATAGCCTTTCTTCATCGAATGACCTCCATAGATTGTAGGAGGGAGGCGGTGCATTCTTGTTGGTCAACAAGGCTCTGGGAGAGAGCCTTGGTTGGTTCAGCCGCTCGATGAATGAATTTAGCACTTATCTCATTGAAAGATGAGATAAGTGCCTTGGATAGAGCCCTGAGGTCGGCTCTCGTGGCATACTAGGAGGTGGTGGATGATGAGGCTGGGGGAGGTACGGAGGTAGAGGTGGATGCGGTGGGTGGGATGGGAAGGTTGGTGATCATGGCGTTAAGCTCTACAGCAAGGGAGGATAGAGCTTCATCAAAAGATGGTGCTGCAGGGCTGGGTGGTGGAGGTGGTGAATGGGGTATTTGGGCTAGGATGGTGGTTGGGAATTGGTTTAGGGTGGTTTGTATGGTGGCCATTTGGTTGTTGAGGGAGGCTAGGGTTTCCTCGATTGATGAAGTTGTTTGATGTGGGGTTGGTTGAGGGATTTGGGAAAGGATGGTGGCTGGTAGAGTGTTGAGGGTTTGAAGGATTGTGTTTATGTGGGTGGTAATGGACGCTAGGGTCTCATCGGTCGCAGTTGCCTGGGCCGTGAGGGTGGCGATAAAGTTCATCAAAAGTTGGTTTCTTTGGGTGGCAAAGGGAGAGGAGGTGTTATGGTTTTGGGTGACGGTTTGTTGCAGCATTTGGAGACGGGTTGGATTCGTCTCGGGTTTGGGTTGCAAGGGTGGCAAGGGATTGTTGAAGGGTGGTGATATCGATGGATGGGGGCTTTTCAACAATCCCTTGGATAATGAGTTTTAGGTCTTCCAAGGACCGCTGAACTGAGTCAACAAAGGCTTGGAACTCAGCCTTTGTGACCAGATCAGCCACGGGGGTAACCCCTGCAACAACGGATGCTGCAGGTTGAGCCTGTGAGAATGTGGGCATTGAAAGACTTCCATCATGTCCTCGATAGCCCTCTAGTGAGGAGCTATCTCATGATGTTGCGACATCATCTTCTTCTTCCTCGGCTTCAGAGGCCGGGTAAGAGAAGTAGATGTGTGTCCCCTTTGCTAGGTCAAGTATCGAAAGGGGATTTGCTTGAACAGGAGATCGCTCTGAACGATCTTGTGGATCAACAATGCCAGAATCAACACATGCTTCTGGGTGTGTGATTGGTGGTGTCGAGCAATGAGGCGATGTGTCTCTTATGTCTGCATCGTCTCTCTGTTGGAAGAGGGGCGATGGAAGTTGTGGTTCCTCAGCTAAATCATCTCCAGGGCCGTCCTTGTTCAATACCCCTTTGGCCTTGATCGCCAGGGGTAGAGGTGGTGGTTGCCCTTTGAGAAGAGGGAATGGGAATTGTATGTGTAGGGTCGGGGGAATCACGAGGAGTGTCATCATCATCATCATTTTCATCATCTAATGAAGATGGCTCCTGTGCTCCCTCGCTTGACTGAGGGGATGACTCTATGCGCTCTGGGGTATCTGCCCTTGGTTCATTGGACAGCAGAAAACGTTCATAAGTTCTTCGAATCTCATATGTCTCTGGGATGACACTTAGCTTGTCTCTGGAATCGGCCTGTCGATGGTGTAGCCATCCTTTGAGAGTGTAGGTCGATGGCCATGCATCTTGAAGAGTGGAGTGAACGGTTCCTCGGCCGGTAGATTTTGTCTCCTCATCGCGTCCCCTATGAAGAGAGATAGGAAACGAGAAAACAAAACTGAGGTCAAGGGCTTGCCGGTGGCCTTGAGCTTGCACTTTTTGACTACCGCTGAGTGGATCTCATTGTATATGAGGAAAGCGTAGTCAAGTGGGATGCTGAAAAAGAGACCGTACATAATCGTCATTATGTTGATGTTGCCTTGATCCATTGACCCTAGCTTGCATGTGAGGGCCCTGTTCAATATGGAAAAGAACATATTCCACATTGGCGGCAAAAACTGCCTCTTGAAATCGGAGGCGTTGCATAGGTCACGATTGGTCAATGCCGAGCTCTCGCGGGTGGGAATGCACAGAACCTTAGAGACTTTTGCCCGAGAGATCTTGACCGAGCAGATCATGTCATTTGGGACGTCGATGTCCCCCATTATTCCACAGTTTTCAGGGATGTACTCACATGTTTGCTAGTATTGTTGGACGTGATAAGAGGTACACCATTGTCAGTTAGAGTCAAGGAAAGTAGAAGAATGCAGTTACGGAAGAACTCGATTATCACAGCAAACCTGTCGTCGAACAGGGTGGTTTGAAGCTCGATGGCATGATTGTTGGACTTCATCAGGAGAAATACTATTGCTTGGTTGTCGGCGCCGGTGGATTGAACACGACTATCATTGTCGTTGGACTCGTGTGATGCGGAGGAAGCCATTGCAGATGAAGTTGCAGGCAGGTTTGTGCGTCAGAGTTCAGTTGCAGGTTTTAGGAAGCGTAAGGGAAGGATGGAGGAAGAAGAAGGGTATTTATAGGTGGGGGGAGGGGAACATGAAACGGTTTTCTGATTATTATATTTAAATAATCATGAAAAGTGAAGGCGTTTGGCAAAAGGTGAGTTGATTTGGGGATCATGAGCCGTCTTGATTGTACGTGCCATTAATGTTGGGGACACGTGTCAAGGCGGGGATAGGGAAGGGTAATTTGAAACGGTTCATGGGGAACAGGCTATATATGGTGTCAGGCGCATGGGAGGATGACGTATGTATATGATGTCAGGCACGTGGGAGTATATCCAAAAAAAATTAAATTCCATCTAATTGTAAGATAAATACGAATTACGAAGTTTTGGTCTTCTAAAAACCCATGTTGTATAGTTTTTAGTCACAAAAGCTGCAACTTTCTATAATCTTCAAAAAGTTTTCAATTAAGATGGGTTTTTGGATGCAAATTATTTTGTCATGGAACCAGAGGAGCTCTGGTTGGTCATGACTYATTGGGTGAGGAACCAAAGGTGCTCTGGTTGAACATATATGAATGAATTCATCGATGAAATGTTGGATTGTATGATAAACAAGTCTTGGATGACTAACGAGAGGCTCTAGTTAAGCACTGCCAATCCATTATGTAGAACCAGTGGTGCTCTGGTTTAATACACATGGTGTATCCATTATTTATTTAGCATTTAAGTGTCTAGAGACTCTGGATAGTAGAACCAGAGGCTCTGGTATGGAAAATACATATATGCAATAGAGATTCATGATAAATGAATAGCTCCCCTCAAATGATGCATGTGGATAAGAGTTGAGTTTTAGAAAGTCCCCCTAAAAACAATAAGGAGGTTCATTTTCATGACCAGACGCTTTGGTCTATACAACCAGAGGTTCTGGTTGTGAAAGATGATGAAAAGTGATATGAAATGTGTCCAAGTATGCAAATGGATATGAATATGAATGGGTCTTTGAGACCAGAGGGCTCTGGTTCCAAAGACAATGAATCCAGATGCTCTGGTCTTTAGAACCAGAGGCTCTGGTTGCGAAGGCAATGAATCCAGAGGCTGAACCAGAGGCTCTGGTTGCAAAGGCAATGAATCCAGAGGCTCTGGTCATTAGAAGCAGAGGCTCTGGTTGCAAAGGCAATGAAAAGAAGTATGAAAATATGGTTAAGTGCATGTGAGAGAGTGTAATGGATGGGCCTTTGAGACTAGAGGGCTCTGGTTCCAAAGGATTTGAATCCAGAGGCTCTGGTCTTTAGAACCAGAGGCTCTGGTTGAAACAAAAATGGTGCTTAGTGAAGAAGTTCACAAAGAATGAGAATCCAGGGGGAGAACCATGAAGTCCAAATGGGCTCTGGTCTCAAAGGATGAGAATCCAGAGGCTCTTGTCTATAGAACCAGTGGCTCTAGTCTCAAAGAATGTAAATCCAGAGGTTTTGGTCTAAAGAACTAGAGGCTCTGGTTGCGAAGGCAATACTTAGTGAATAAAGCTAAGTATTTGCTTTGGACCCGAGGTCTATGGTTCCAAAGGCGATGAGAAACTTTGAGCCATATTAAAAGGTTTCTTCATGGCCAGCGTCTCTGGTCTTTATTGTTGATCTCAGATCTCTCAATAACACAAATAAATAGATTATGAATAACCTAAATAAGTAGTGTGGATGAATAAATTGAAGAATACTCAAGAAGAAAGAATGTATATATTCAAAGCATATACTTGAGCATTAAAGATACGTAAAAACTCACTTCCAGAAGTCTTATTTTACAATAGGTCTAGCTACCTATTTATACTAGCAATAAGAAGATAAATATCTAGTAAAACTATCTAGCCAATCTTCTAGGAAAGATAATGTTTATCTAAGTATGGATAAACTATAAATCAAGATAAACTTAAAATTCAGATGTCGATTTGTTATCTCTAGCTGTCTTCCATGGGATGTTAATTGAACCTTATCTTCATATCTTCATCGCATGCCTCTGGTTGAACTGCTGAATAAAACTCTAGGTGTTGTTGACCAGAGGGGTGATGAAGATGATCTTTCCATCGCATCTCTGGTCGATTCATCGACCCTCTGGTTGTTCTTAAGACTTAGTCAATTCTGCTTTAACGTCTTCATCGGTCTTCTGGTTATTCATCACTTATTGGTCTTCATTACTTTTACACTTATAAATTATGGGGTCTAACAATGTCCCTCTTCAATCCGGGCCACCAATAAAAAGGTTTCGAATCCCTGTACATCTTATTGGTACCTAGATGAATAGAGTGTCGGGAATTATGGCTTTCATTTAGTATAATGTTTCGGATATCCCCAAAACACGGTACCCAAATTCGCTCTTGAAAGCACATAATTTCTTCATTATTTGGTTCCTGACTTGAAATTATCTTACCCAACCTTTCTGTTTAACAAAATCTTCTTTCATGGATTATTATCTACATCTTTGAATCTCTTTACGAATATCAGGAACTAAGTTCATTCACATCGCTACAGTTTTAATAGTTTCGCTCTTTTATTTTCTGCTCAGAGCATCAGCTACCACATTGGCTTTTCCTGGGTGGTAGAGGATTTCACAATCATATTCATTTACAAGTTCAATCCATTGACGCTGCCGCATATTTAGTTCTTTCTGGCTGAACAAATGCTGTAGACTCTTATGATCAGTATAAATCTGGCATTTTGTCTCCAAAAGATAATGTCGCCAGATTTTCAAAGCAAACACCACCGCAGCTAACTCCATATCATGAGTTGGATACTGCTTCTCATGATCTTTCAATTGCCTTGACGCATAAGAAATCAACTTTCCTCTTTGCGTTAAAACACATCCCAATCTCAGCTTTGAAGCATCACTGTATACCACAAAATCTACCGATCCATCAGGTAGGGTCAACACCAATGCACTGTAGAGATGATCTTTTAATAGTTGAAAAGCCTCTTGTTGTTCTCTTTCCCACTGAAATTTTAATGTTCTTCCGAGTCAATTTAGTCAATGGCACGACTATATTAGAAAAGTTCTGAATGAACTTACGAGAATAGCCTGCTAATCCCAAAAAGCTCCGGACTTCAGAAGGAGTTTTTGGGGCTTCCCACTTTGCAACTGCTTCTATTTAACTGGATCCACCTTCACCCTTTCGATATAACATTGCCCATAAACTGAACTTCCCTTAACCAGAATTCATATTTGGACAATTTTACATACAACTTTTCTCTTTTTGGTAATTCTAATATTAGACGAAGATGTTTTGCGTGATCTTCTTCGGTCTTAGAGTATATAAGAATATTATCGATAAATACAATAACGAATTTATCAAGATATTTCTTACATACTCTATTCATCAAATCCATAAAGGCTGTCGGTGCATGAGTTAAGCCAAATGGCATAACTAAGAATTCGTGATACCCATACCTAGTTCGAAAAGCTGTTGTAGCAATGTCCTTCTCCCTGAATTTTAACTGGTGATACCCTGACCTTAAGTCAATCTTGGAGAAATAACTTGGTCCCACCAATTGATCGAACAAATCATCAATCCTTGATAAAGGATATTTGTTCTTGATTGTCAATTTCTTCAACTCACGATAGTTTATACACATTCGCATAGATCCGTCTTTCTTCTTGACAAATAAGACCGAAGCACCCCAAGGTGAAGTGCTGGGTCTAATGAATCCTTTATCAATCAGATCTTTCAACTGTGTAACTAATTCTTTCAACTCATATGGAGCTAACCAGTATGGTGCCTTTGCTGCTAGCGCAACCCCTGGTATGAGATCAATTCAGAATTCAATAACTCGGTCCGGCGGTAATCCGGATAAGGTCTCTGGAAAGACTTCTGGATATTCATTAACAATAAATATTAATTTCAGCTTTCCTTTCTCTTTCTATACATCAATCACATATGCCAAACATCCCTGGCACTTCTTTCGGATACTTTTCTGAGCTTTCATCATAGTTAAAATACTTGTATGGTGGTTCTGACGATCACCATAAATAACAACTATTCCTTGGTCTGGAAGAGTTATTTTGATCATTTTCTTATTGCAAATAATACTGACCTAATATTCTACGACCCAGTCCATACCCACCACTATATCAAATTCCTTCATCGGCATAGGAAATAACTGAATCGGTAGTTCACACCCCTCAATAACAATAATGGAGTTATTGAATACACTAGTAACAGTTTTCTGACGATTAGAAGTATCAACTACTAATTTTTCATCAAGTAACACAGAATTCAAACATGCAATTTGAGCAAATGATGGTGATACAAACGAAAAGTTTGCACCAGAGTCAAATAACACCTTAGCATGTATAGAATTCAGAAGGAAGGTACCTGTTACTACATCTGGTGATGCCTTTGCCTCATTCTTTGTCATTTGAAAGGACCGTCCCCGTGCCCATCCTTGCCTTCCTGTGCTCATAGTAGGTCTTCCCCGAGTACCAGACGCATTACTCCCCATTGTCAGCTGTGGAGTTCTTAAAAATGGACAGTTTGGTCGAATATGATCTAGAGAATTGCAATTGAAACATCTTCAGTTAGCTGGGCAACTCCTTGACAAATGGCCCACTTTGCCACATTTATAACACTTTTTTTGGGTCCATCTTGCACTCACCCTGATGAACCTGCCGACGTTGTGAACAGACTTTCTCACTGACCTTCTGATCTACTCTATTATCATATCTCACGGTTTTTGGCCCTTGAAAGTTTGATGAAGGCCCTTCTCATTTTCTTTTCTCCATAACTTTTCCTTCTGATTGCCGATTCTTATTTCGTTCTGTTACTTCGACAGCATCTACAGTTAATGAAAAGGTATTGGGGTTCATAGCAATTACAAACTCTCTGATTGAGGGTTTCAAACCCCAGATATACCTTTCTACCTTCCTGGATTATGATGAAATATAGTGCTCGACAAATCGAGAATATTCAATGAATTTCTCGGTATACTCTCGAACTGTACCATTTCCATGTTCTAACTCCAGAAAATCCTCTTCCATTTGTCGTACAGCTGTCTTAGGGCAAAACTGTTCTTTAAATCGATTCACAAATGAAACACCCCATATCACACATTGCATGTAATATATACCTCATACGAAAGAAATACATGTTTATACACCACTTACGTCCCACAATACAAAAATCTACCAGTATAAAATACATGGCTCAAAAATTCAAAATACATTTCTTGTACTAATCATCGTTCATCAATCAAAACTATACATCATAAACAATTCTTCATGTAGATAAGCATTTAGGAAAATATCACACTTTCCCCTTCCTCTTACCGTCCGCACCTCCTGCAATACATTGTTAAAATTACAAAACGAGGGTTAGACCGAAAGGTCTAGTGAGTTACCCAATTTAAGTTATTGCAGGGTGATAATCACCAAAACTTTTTAAATAAAAACAACTTTTCACATATATAATCAATATATCAACAAATGGGGCATATTACCAGTTCCTTCCCCTTTTGAAGCCAAGCATCCGACTATTCAAATAACATACCTTTGAACCAATCAGGTTTCATATAATGCCACTTTTATTTAAAGTTTCAGTCCAAACCTGTTATTTTGTCCTCAATAACATCCAGACTACGATTTCCAATAAGAACCTTATTCCTGAATCTTTAAATCACAAAGAAATAAACATTCCAAACCACGATAATCTTAAGGGATATAATAGAAAGAGTTATATCATTCAACACACATACAAATGCCACCCTTATATCAAATGTACACTTCTCCTTGATATGTCGCGCTTATCCCATGGTACACCTCTCCTTGATATGCCACCCTTATTTCCTCATCAAAACATTTTACAAAAACAATTCCAAATAGACCGCAGTCAATGGAATTATTATCAATCCAAAATCATTTGTGATAAAATAACAATTTTTATCAATCAAGCACAAGGCATAGTACAAATTCGGTCAACTTGGCTTGGCCGGACTTCATCTCCGGTCAAGTCTTGGCCGGTTTACCAAATCCGGACAACGCATCGCTCAAGGCTTGTCCGATTTAACCCTTAGAATAAATTCCAACACTTAGTCGTATTCCTACTTCTCCGTTCAAAATACTTGGTATAAACTCAATAATCATAAATTGTTGAACACTTGTTCAGTTTAAGACTAAATCACTTAGGCCTTAACCGGTTTAAGGTTTAAATCGCCCAACCCTTATCCGGTTTATGGTTTAAATCGCTTATGCCTTGACCGGATTAAGGATAATCCGCCTAACACTTGTCCTGTTTAAGACTAATCCGGACAACACTCCAGTGAATAACTTTTAAATCAAAAGTAAAGTTGTATACTCAATTATACAATTATGAAGAGTTAAAAGGTAGTAAGAATCACTCACCTTAAGCAATTTCTTTTGAAAACCAGATACTTGAAAGCAACTTGAATACCGATCAAAAAATCCAGTTCACACTTCTTCACTTAAATCGCTCACCCGATGTTCCAAAATGGCAAGAAGAATAAACTGGAGGCTACGCCCTCCTTTTATACCCTTTCCTACTTAGGAAAGTCGGCTGCCTCATGCAGCCTTCACATGCATGCATACATAATTTAATACATACATTCACTTAAGCATACTCACATACATACATGCATATCATGCATATATATTTCTTATGCGTAAAATTTGCATATTTGTTGCATACTCATTTATGCACATAATTTCATCTACTAACATGATAAAACAAATTTATCATGCTATCACGTAATAACTTATCAAATAATCACACACATTAATCACCTTGGGTGATAACCACGATCTGGTTATCACATTATCCACCCCTCAAAAGAATTCCGTCCCGGAATTCCTTTAATCAAAAAGCCATGGGTACTCTGATCTCATCTTTGACTCCAATTCCCATGTCGCTTCTGATCCTTTGTGAAACTTCCACTGAACCTTAACCAGACTTATCTCTTTGTTTCTCAACACCTTGATCTTTCGGTCAGTTTTGGCTTCCGGTGTTTCCACAAAGTTCAGGTTACTGTCTAATTTAATCTCTGGCATTGGTATAGCCAGATTCCGATCGGCCAAACATTTCTGCAGATTCGACACTTGAAAAGTGTTGTGAATCAGATTCAGTTCTTCTAGCAGCACTAACTGATATGCTACTGGCCCAATTCGTTTACATATTCTGAATGGTCCCACATACCTTGGACTGAGCTTAACCTTCTTTCCAAACCTGACGAAACCCTTCCATGGCGAAACTTTTAACATCACAAAATTACCTACATCAAATTCAATCGGCGTTCGACGATTATGAGCATAACTTTTGTGACGATCTTGTGTTGTTTTGATTCTTTCACGGATCTGTTCGATCTTCTCAGAAGTTTCTTGGATAATTTCAGGACCCGTTAGCTGTCTTTCACCTACCTCATTCCAACACAACAGTGTTCGGCATATACGTCCATACGATACTTCATACGGTGCCGCTTGGATGCTGGAATGGTAACTATTGTTATATGCAAATTCTATCAATGGCAAGTGATCTTCCCACGATCCCCCGAAGTCAATAATACAACTTCTCAACATATCTTCGTGAGTCTGGATAGTTCTTTCACTCTGCCCATCAGTCTGCGAATGATAAGCTGTACTTAGTCGGATTTCAGATCCTAAAGCTTTCTACAATCCTTCCCAGAACTTTGAAGTAAATCGACTATCTCTATCAGAGACAATAGACAATGGAACACCATGTCTGGTTAAAATTTCTTTGATATAAATCTGCGCCAGCTTTTCTAAAGAGTACTTCTCTCTTATTGGCAGAAAATGCGCAGATTTAGACAAACGATCAACATTTACCCAGATCGCGTCATACCCCTTTGGAGTTCGAGGTAACTTCATAACGAAATCCATGGTAATGTGATCCCATTTATATACAGGTGTCTCTAAGGATTGAAGACTTCCATACGGCTTCTGATGTTCAATCTTAACCTGTAAGCATATCAGCCATTGCTCCACATATCTAGCTATGTCTTTCTTCAATCCGGGCCACCAATAAAATGGTTTTAAATCTCTGTACATCTTATTGGTACCTGGAAGGATAAAGTATCGGGACTTATGGATTTAATTTAATATAGTGTTTCGGATATCCCAAAACATGGTACCCAGATTCGCCCTTGAAAGCACATTTGTCCTTCGTCATTCTGTTCCAAGGTTGAGATTATCTTACCAAACTTTTCTGCTTTAACAAATTCTTCTTTTATAACTTCTTGTTGACATCTCTGAATCTCCTTACGAATGTCAGGTACCAAATTCATTCTCATTGCCACTGCTTTAATGGTTCAACTCTTTTCTTTCCTGCTCAAGGCGTCAGCTACCACGTTAGCTTTTCTAGGGTGGTAGAGGATTTCACAATCATAATCATTAACCAGCTCAATCCACCGATGATGTCACATATTTAATTCTTTCTGGCTGAACAAATGTTGTAAACTCTTATGATCTGTAAAAATCTGACACTTTGTTCCCAGAAGATAATGTCTCCAAATTTTTAGTGCAAATATCACTGCAGCTAATTCCATGTCATGGGTTGGATACTCTTCTCATGATCTTTCAATTGTCTTAACGCATAAGAAATCACTTTTCCTCTCTACATCAGAACACATCCTAACCCTAACTTTGAAACATCGCTGTAAACCACAAAGTCTTCGGATCCATCTGGTAGAGTCAATATCGGCGCGCTGCAAATATGATCTTTTAAAAATTGAAAAGCTTCTTGTTGTTCTCCATCCCACTGGAATTTAACGTTCTTCCGAGTCAATTTGGTCAACGGCATGACTATTTTAGAAAAATTCTGAATGAACTTAAGGTAATAGCTAGACAATCCCAAAAAGCTTCGGTCTTCAGAAGGATTTTTTGGAGCTTCCCATCTTGCAACTGCTTCTATTTTTGCTGGATCAACTTTTACCCTTATTCTGAGATGACGTGACCCAGGAATTGGACTTCTCTTAACCATAACTCACATTTAGATAACTTTGCGTACACCCTTTCTTTCTTCAATAATTCTAATATCAGACGAAGATGTTTTGCATGTTCTTCTTCAGTCTTAGAGTATATAAGAATATCATTGATAAATACAATAACGCATTTATCAAGATATTCCTTACATACCCTATTCATCAAATCCATAAAGGCTGCGGGTGCATTAGTTAAGCCGAATGGCATAACTAAAAATTCTTGATGCCCGTACCTTTTTCTGAATGTTGTTGTGGCAACATCTTCTTCCCTGACTTTGAGCTGATGATACCCTGACCTTAAATCAATCTTGGAGAAATAACTTGCTCCCACCAATTGGTCGAAYAWGTCATCAATCCTTGGTAAAGGATATTTGTTTTTAATTGTCAATTTATTCAATTCACGATAGTCTATACACATTCGCATAGACCTATCCTTCTTCTTGACGAATAAGACCGGAGCACCCTAAGGTGAAGTGCTGGGCTTAATAAATCCTTTGTCAGTTAAATTCTTTCAACTGTGCAACTAGTTCTTTCAATTCAGATGGAGCTAACCAGTATGACATCTTTGCTACTGGTGCAGCCCCTGGTACAAGATCGATTCGGAATTCAATGACTCTGTCTGGTGGTAATCCAGGTATGTCTTCTGGAAAGAGTTATGGATATTCATTAACAATCGGAGTCGATTATTCTTTTCCCTTCTCTTTCTTCAGATCAATTATGTATGCCAAACATCCTTGGCACTTCATCCGAATACTTTTCTGGGCTTTCATTACGGACAAAATACTGATATGGTGATTCTAACGATCACCAAAAATAATAACTCTTTCTTGGTCTGGCAAAATAATTCTAATCATTTTCTAATTTCAAACAATACTAGCATGATACCTTGCCAACCAGTCCATACCCACCACTACATTAAATTCCATCATCGGCATGGGAAACAACCGAATCGGGAGTTCACAACCCTCAATAACAATAATACAGTTATTGAACAAACTATTAACAGTTTACTGACTATTAGCAGTATCAACTACTAATTCATCATCAAGTATCACAGAATTCAGACATGTAGTTTGAGCAAACAATGGTGATACAAACGAAAAGTTTGCACCAGAGTCAAATAACACCTTAGCATGTATTGAATTCAGAAGGAACGTACCTGTTACTACATCCGGTGATGCTTCTGCCTCGTTCTTAGTCATCTGGAAGGACCGTCCCCACGCCCCTCCTTGCCCTCCTCTRTTCACAGTAGGCCTTCCCCGAGTACCCAACGCGTTACTCCCCATTGTTAACTACGGAGTTCTTAACAAGGGACAATTCGGTCGAATATGATCCGGAGAGTTACAGTTAAAGCACCATCGATTAGCCAGGTAACTTCTAGAAAGATGGCCTGCTTTACCGTACTTATAACATTTTCTTGGGTCCATCTTGCATTCACCCTGATGAACCTGTCGGCACTGTGAGCAGACTTTCTCATTGATCTTCTACTCAGATCTGTTACTATATTTTACCATTCTCTGGCTGTCGGTTCTTATTTCGTTCGGTCACTTCGGCCGTATCTACCGTTAATGAAAAGGTATTGGGGTTCATAACAATAACAAACTCTCTAATTGAGGGTTTCAAACCCCAAATATACCTTTCTATCTTTCTGGATTCTGTTGAAACGTAGTGTTCCGCAAAGCGAGAGTATTCAATAAATCTCTTAGTATATTCCCGAACAATTCCATTTCCCTGTTCTAGCTTCAGGAAATCTTCTTCCATTTGTCTCACTGCTGTTTTAGGGCAAAACTGATTCTTGAATCGGTCCACGAATTCTGCCCAAGACAACAATTGTAAAACATCTGTTCTGGCTGGCGATTCAACTTCCCACTAAAACAAAGCATTTGACTTTAATACGAAAACAACAAATCGAACTTTATCTATTTTCGGACACCGAATGATGTTGAACACATATTCCATTTCTTTCATCCAGCATACGGCTTTCACTGGATCCCTTTCTCCAAAAAATGTTGGTGGCTTGCATGCCAAAAACATTTTAATATCTCCCTCCTTGTTGTGAGTAACTGGTACCGAGGGATGAACTTCTACTCTTTCTGTTTCTACCCTGGCTGGTATTCCCATAATAGAAGTTAGAGTTTCTCGCAATTTCCCCATCTCTTCTTCCAACATGTCCCTAGTTACATATTCAGGGTATGGCACCGATCTCTCCTAAACATTCCCAGAATGGGATTCTTCAGGTTCAGAATGAATTTCAGTACGACCCCTCCCTTGAGACTGATTTCTTCCTCTGCCTCGTCCCCTTGGTCTTCCCTGACCTCTATTTTCGGACGTGCTAGTTGAAAGATTAACAGGTGACTCTTCCCTTTCTTCAGACTCTGGACGAGCCGTTCTTTCAGATCTTCTAGTTCGGCTAGACATCTGCAGAGTTTAGTGTTAATAATCACGTATTCACATTCCCAAATATAATGAAGTATTTAAGTTCAGATGTGTACTTGTAAACTTATCAACTACTATTTCACTAATTAAGTAGTTTTAATTGTATCAACTAGTTTACTAAATATAACCTAAGACATTGATGCACCATCCAACACAAAATCCTCCTTCAAAATAATCCTTGTGATGCCAAAAAGTTCTCTTTGATAAGCCAAAGAAGCAAAATTTTATTAGCCAAAAGAACATTTTTCTCTTGGAGTTGCACACCTCCTCTATAAAGAAAAGCTAAAGAAGCAAAAAAATATTGTATCTCAACAAATAAAATACAATAACTAATTAATAATATAATATGCCATTTGTCAAATAAAATACAATATTTATTAAGTCGAGATGTTAAATTTTTCTATTAATAGGGCAGATCTAAGAATATATGTTTTTTGTTGTATTGTAGCAAACAATAAAACAACACGATGACGTTCTTAAGGACCATTTTTTTTTAAATTACGACCGACAATTATAGTGGTTGCAAGGGCTCGAACCGGAACACTTTAGATCCACCCCTGATACTATTAATCATACAATAAACCACTTTCCAAATGAAAATTGCAATACAGATGCCAGTTCAAAGAAAATTTTGACGATTTATGAAATTAGATCAATATTATTTATGCTTATTATTTCAACATAAATTCGTCCTCACACTTAGCCATATAATTAGAATATTTGTTACATTTAACGTGCCGTATAATTGAATAGTAATATCAACAATTGATTAAAGAACCAAAAATATGCAAATGAACGAAATTAAAAAAATTAACTTGTAGAGTGAAACTAAATCTATTTCATGGCAATATCAAATAAAGGTTTGTTATATTCAATTTTTTTTCCTAATGAAATAAAAAACAACCTGTAGAATGATATTAAAGCTATATAATTACGTGCCAATAATGAAAACCACGAAAAATATTTTACAATAGAAAAGTTAACAAAAAAAAAAACGTTCAGTTTTAGAAAACCTTTGTCTTTAGACGGAACCTCCGACAAACAAGTATTACGTAAATAGTTTCTTTGTTTGAATTACATTATTAAAAAAGAGGAAGTCTGTATGTAGAAAAAATGATACATTTAATACACAAAACACTGTGACATATTGCAAAAGAAAAACTCCCTCGCACTGGTTAATTAATTGATGTAAATGCAAAAAAAATCTGGAATCCAAATTAGGAAAGAATCTTCTCTTCTTGCAGCTTAGCACACGTCCCCAATGTATATTTTCTTCTTGCAGTTACGAGTCTGGGCTGTCTTGTCATCCCTTCACTTTCTTAAACCTATAAAACCTCCCTTTGTTGATCAACCAACCAACCAATTTATAAATATGGCAAGCGCACCCTCTGCCGAATTAGATGTGATAACTGGATTCTGGTTGTCCCCCGAGGTAATTAATATGTGATTATGTTAAATGATTATATGATAAATTGTTATATATTTGATCATGCTAGTATGTGAAAATTTATGCATAGGTATTATATGCATAATATGAAAAATATATATGTTATATATATATATATGTGTGTATGCATGATATATGTGCATGGATTTGGGTGTATGCATATATATTTAAACATACATGCACGATATTTGGATGGATGCATGGAGTTGAGTAGCCGCCTTCCCTGTTAGGGAAGGGTATAAAAGGAGGTTGAAACCTCCATTTCAATCTTCTTGCTATTTTGAGATTGATTGAGCGATTTAAAGAAAGAGAGTTGACCGGATTGCTTTTGATTTAGAATCAAGCAGACTCAGGTGTGTTCAAACTTACCTCTAAAAGATTTTATAAGGTGAGTGGTTAAATCGTTTTATGTATTTTTATGAATTGCATAAACTGAATTACATGAACTTCCACCCGGTTTAAGTGTAAACCGGACAAAAGTGTTGAGCGATTTAGATATAAATTTGGTAAATGTTTTCACAGTTTATATGTAAAACGAACAAGGTGTTGAGCGAGTTTTATGTAAACCGGACATGGTCTCACCTGGTTTAAGGATAATCCAATCAAGTGCTGGCCGGTTTATGAATTGAGCGATTTATGGACTTTGAATTTATGTTAAATATTTTAAACGGAAAAATAGGAATACGACTATGAGGTATCTAGATTGTTAAATCGGATAAAGCCTCGTGTTGTCCGGATTGGTAAATCGGACGAGTAATGAATAGTGTTGTCTGGATTAGTAATGCGGACAAGGTTTTGAGAATTATTCTAAGTGGTAAATCGGACACAATGAGAAGTGTTGTCCGGATTGGTACTCCGGCCAAGGCTTGTCCGGATTATTTGTTAACTTAACATGTTGTTGATTCTTTTAACAAGAAATGAGAAATTTAATAAAAATGATTTTGAGCTGATAATATTCCAATGACTGCGGTCTATTCTATATGNTAACATGTTGTTGATTCTTTTAACAAGAAATGAGAAATTTAATAAAAATGATTTTGAGCTGATAATATTCCAATGACTGCGGTCTATTCTATATGRAATTGTTTTTGTGAAATATTTTGATGAGGAAATAAGGGTGGCATATCAAGGAGAGGTGTACCATAGGATAAGGGTGGCATATCAAGGAGAGGTGTACCATGGGATAAGGGTGGCATGTATCACCCCATTCCACAGATTGCATGTAACATATACTTCATACACAAGAAATACATGTTTAAATATCACATAGGTCCCGTAGTACAAGAATCTATCAATACAGTGTACATGGTCCAAAAATTCAAAATACAATTCTTGCACTAATCCCGTTTCTTCTAACAAAATTATACATATCATCAGCCATTCTTCATGCAGGCAAACATATAGGGAAATTATCACATTTTCCCTTTTCCCTTACCTTCTACACTTCCTGCAATACATGTTTAAAATCACAAAACGAGTGTTAGACCGAAAGGTCTAGTGAGATACCCTATTTATGTTATTGCAGGGTGAAAATCACCAAAACATTTAAGTATAATAACTTTTCATATATATATATATATAATAGATATATGAACGAGTAAAAACATAATACCAATACCTTTCACTTTTCAAGCCAAATTCTCCGCTTGCAAATAATATATCAAATCTAAATAGGTTTACACAATCCAGAATATCATAATGCTATTTTTAAACATTTCAAGTCAGATAAGGTTTATTCAAAGTTACAGGCCAAAACTGTTATCTCCTCCTCAATAACATTCAGACTATGATTTCCAATAAGATCCCTGATCCTAAACCTTTAAATCACAAAGAAATAAAGATTCCAGACCACGATAATCTTAAGGGATATGATAGTAGGAGTTATATTACATAACACACACATACAAATGCGACCCTTATATCCAAATGTACACCTCTCCTTGATATGCCACCCTTATCCCATGATACACCTCTCCTTGATATGCCACCCTTATCCCATGGTACACCTCTCTTTAATATGCCTCCCTTATTTCCTCGTCAAAATATTTCACAAAACAATTCCATATGGAATAGACCACAGTCAATGGAATTTTTATCAGTTCAAATTCATTTTGTCAAAGTTCCCATTTATTGTTTAAAAGAAATATCATTTGACAAGTCAACACATAATCCGGTCAAGCTTGTCTGGATAACAAATCCGGACAACACTTCACATAACCTGACCGATTTACCACTTAGCTTGAATCTCAAAATCTTGTCCGGATAACCAATCCGGACAACACTATTCATGATCGTCCGGTTTAATAATTCGGATGCCACATCTCATAATCGTATTCATACTTCTCCAATTAATAATCATAACATGTTTTGAAATTTCATAAATTGTCTAATATATAAACCGGCTAAATGATCGATTTATCCATAAACTGGTTAAGGTATGTCCGGTTTAGTTATGATCCGCTCAACCTTCATCCGGTTTAAGGCCATATCGTTCATGCCTTAGGCGGTTTAGCCCAAAACCGCTCAAGCCTTGATCGATTAAGTGTTAAACCGCTCACCCTTTATCCGGTATAATCTTAATACCGTTTATCACCTATCTGATTTTACATAATCCGGTCGAATTTATCATTTGTCAAGTAAATATTTCAAAGCTTCAATTAATCATATAATTTAAAGCAAATTGAAAGCATTTAATCAGTCACCTTATGAAATCTCTTTGAAACCAAAATTGAATCCAGTCAATTTTTGAGTAATCCGATCAACACTTTCTTCTTTTAAATCGATTATGAGGTTCACAAAACTGGCAAGAAATGGGTATGAGGGCCTCATCCTCATATATATACCTCTTCTAAAAAGGGTAAGTCGGCTTAACAGCCTTCTCCTCCCTCTTTTTGCATGCATGACATATTCCCCATATATGCATGCATACATGCATATACTACATTCATCCATGCATATATATAAAAACATATGCATTTCACTTTTATCCAATAAGCATGCGTATTTATGTATTTTAAATTCATGCATACTAACATATTTTCAGCATAAATACGCACATTCTCACATGATCATATACCATAATTTATCATGCTATCACATAATCATTTTAACAATAAATCACGTATTTAATTACCTCAGGTGATAACCATTGTCCAGTTATCACATGGCATATCAAGGGGATGTGTACATTTGGATATAAGGGTGGCATTTGTATGCGTGTAATGTGAAATAACTCTTACTACTATATCCTTTAAGATTAATGTGGTCTGGAATCTTTATTTTATTGTGATTTAAAGCTTTAGGATCAGACTTTTTATTGAAAATCATAGTCTAGATGTTATTGAGGATGAAATAACAGGTTTGGCCTGAAACTTTGAATAAACCTTGATTAATTTGAAAGGTTTAAAAGTGCCACTATGATATACCTGTTTAGCACAAACCTATTTGATGTTGATGAATTGTTTGCAAGCATAGTGTTTAACTTGAAGAGTGAAGAGGTACTTGTAATATGTTCTTACTTATTCATATATTTATTACATATATGAAAAGTTATTTTATATAAAAGTTTTGGTGTTTTACACCTTGCAATAACATAAAAAGTGAACTCACTAGACCTTCCGGTCTAACCCTTGTTTTGTGATTTTAATTATGTATTGCAGGAGGTGCAGATGGTAAGGGAAAGAGGAAAATATGATAAATTTCCTATGTGTTTATCTGCATGAAGAATTGTTGATGATATGTATAGTTTTGGTGGATGAGACTTGATAGTACAAGAATTGTACATTTTGAATTTTTGGACCGTGTATTCAGTAATGGTAGATTCTTGTACAAAGGGACCTATGTGGTGTATTAACATGTATTTCTGATGTATGAAGTATATGTTACATGCAATGTATGATATGTGGTGTTACAAAAAGTGGTATCAGAGCCTGAGTTTAAGAGATTTAGGTATTTAACAACATGATACCTAGACTTAAACTGTTTCACTGCATGTTAAGGGTCCCAGACATAGTTAGCACCATTGGAAATAAATATGATGAGTTGTAAGAATTGTGTGTAAGATAAATTTTAATTACATCTGACCAATGTAATTATGAATTACAGTTACATATCTGAACTTAAATACTTCATTATATTTGGGATCGTGAATACGTGGTTATTAACACTAAAATCTGCAGATGTCTAGCCGAACTCGGAGATCTGAAAGAACGGTTCATCCAGAATTTGAAGAAAGAGAATAATCACCCGTTAATCTTCCAACCAGTACTTTTGGGAATAGGGGTAGGGGAAGACCAAAGGGAAAAGGTAGAGGAAGGAGTCAGTCACAAGGAAGGGGTCAGACTAAAGTACATTCTAAACATGAAGAATCCCATTCTGGGAATGTTCAGGAAAGATCAGTGCCACACCCAGAGTATGTGACCCGAGATATGCTGGCGGAGGAAATGGGGAAGTTGCGGGAAACTTTAACGTCTATTATGGGAATTCCGGCTAGAGTGGAAACGGAAAGAGTAGAAGTATATCCCTTTGTTCCGGTCACCCACAACAAAGAAGGAGATATCAAAACGTTTTTGGCATGCAAACCACCAACCTTTTCTGGGGAAAGAGATCCAGTAAAAGCCATGTGTTGTGTTAGAACCCATAATTCATAAGTGTAAAAGTAATGAAGAACAATAAGTGATGAAGAACCAGAAGACCGATGAAGACGTTAAGGCATAATTGACTAAGTTTGGAGAACAACCAGAGGGCCAATGAATCGACCAGAGATGCGATGGAAAGAGCATCTTCATCACCCCTCTGGTCAACAACACTTAGAGTTTTCTTCAGCAATTCAACCAGAAGCATGCGATGAAGATATAAAGATAAAGTTGAATTAACATCCCATGGAAGACAGCTGGAGATAAAAAATCGACAGATGGAGATAACAAATCGACAACTGGATTTTAAGTTTATCTTGATTTATAGTTTATCCATACTTAGATAAACATTATCTTTCCTAGAAGATTGGCTAGATAGTTTTACTAGATAATTATCTTCTTATTGCTAGTATAAATAAGTAGCTAGACCTATTGTAAAATAAGACTTTTGAAGTGAGTTTTTACATATCTTTAATGCTCAAATACATGCTTTGAATATATATGTTCTTTATTCTTGAGTATTCTTCATTTTATTCATCCACACTACTTATTTAGGTTATTCATAATCTATTTATTAGTGTTATTGAGAGATCTGGGATCAACAATTGGTATCAGAGACAACTGATTGTATCTCAATCAAAACGATCACTAAAATCTCTCAATTCATCATCTCTCCATAAAACTCATTCCTCTCTCTTCATATCACCAATGGCGAACTGGAATTTTGCGTATAGTGTTGGCTCCCTCACCAAGCCTCCAACTCTTCAACGAGAAGAGTACCCACAATGGAGAATAAGGATGGTAAACTTATTGGAAGGGATGGACAGAAACCTCCTGCGATCTGTAATGGAGGGTCCTTGCGTTCCACAGACTCTTGTCCCAAGAGTCCTAGGAACAAATACCACAACATAAATTCCTGCTTATTATATGCCTAAGGATGAAAAGAATTGGGATGAAGACGATATTAAGCGTGTGGAAATTGACAAGAAGGCCAAGCGACTAATCATCATGGCCATTCCCAATGAAATTTTTCAAKCCCTTGATGCATGTTCCACAGCAAAGGAATTGTGGGATGAACTTGCGAGCCAATTGGAAGGAGGAGCTAAAACAAAGAAGAATCGTAGAGCACAATGTCTCAACGAATACACCAACTTTAAAGCTCTTCCTGATGAACCAATACAGGAGACTTACAATCGCTTCAACACATTGATTAATTAATGTCGTCAAAATGATATCTCCAGAACAAAGGAAGAAAACAATTTTTTGTTCCTAAAAAGTCTTGGCAATGAATGGACTCAGCTGTCAATGTCCCTTCAAGCTAATCAGGACCTATACGATTGGTCACTTCATGACGTATATGGAACGCTTGCAGCACAAGAGAACGACATAATAAAGAAGAATGTATCCATCGGTGGACCTCTGGCTCTTGCTGCTGATGAAAAGGAAGTATCAAGGACCTCCACCAGAGATCACAAGAAGAAATGAAAGAAAGCAATGGTTGTAGAATCGGAATCTGAAGACGAGTCATCCTAATCAGATGATGATATCAAAGCCTTTGCTAAGTCTCTGGCCTTGATTACAAGACAGTTCCAAAAGAAGTTCATCAAGAGACCCTATGAATGAAGAGACTTCAAGAAGGAGAAGTATCAGTCATACCATGAGAAGAAACCATCGAAATTCTATCAGAGGGAAGACAGAAAAGAAGAAAGAGAAAAGAGAGAGGACAGAAGGGAAGACAAGAAAGAGAATAGAAATGGAAAGAAAAATGACCTTTGCTGCTTCAGATGCGAAAAAATTGGTCATTTTTCAAAAGAGTGCAGAGGACGATTGGTAAAGGATTCCGATTATTACAAAAATAAGTACAAGTACAATCCAAGAGAGCGAAGCTTGATGGCTGAGAAAGAAAATTGGGTATCCGACTCTTCATCCGATGAAGAAGATAAAGCACTCATCTGTATGATGGCCACTGTAGAGTCCACCTCCGACTCTGATGATCAGGTATGTGAGTCTACTTCCAATGAAACCAACTCTGCTCCATCTGAGCTAGAGTTAAGGGTGATAAAACTTTTAGAGGATTTCTTTAAATTAAAAGAAAAATTAAATTTTGAAAAATCTGAAAGACTAAAAGCAGAAAAAGAAGCAATTTTCTACAAAAGAGAGACTTATCTTCTAACCGAAGAAAAAGCCGGACTTGCTAAGGAAAAGACTCGCATCACCACACTTAAGAAATCAGAGGAAGAAAAACTTCTGGAACTAAACAAACGAATATCTAAGGACTTAGAAAAAAAAACTAGGGCCTTAAAAGAATCCGAGGCAGAGAGACTAAACTCAGTTGCTCTTAAAGATTTCTTTCAAAAGGAAAGGGAGATCCTTCATCAGAAGCTTCAAACCAATGAACTTCTGATGCATAAATACAAGGATGCCCAAGATGTGTATGAAAAGTTAAATGGTCAAACGAACACTCAAGGGACTGGATTTAATGAATTGGACTCCTTCATCGAATCAAAGAAATCCACCTTTGAATCTACTTTCAAACTTGGATGCATTAAGAAACCCGACTTTATCCCGAAACCAAAAGAAAATTTTAAAAGAGTTAAAGTCGATGGAAACACTATCGTTTTAAAACAGGATTTTCAAAATGTGGTGTACGAGAGCAGTACATGTAAGAATTCTGATGAAAGGAATGACACCTCCAAATCAGAGACCGATGGAAACTCCATGGTCAAACCAGAGTCTCTGGTTGTCAATTTCACTTCATCAGCAAGTATTGTTGATGAAAAGGAGAATCCTAATGAGGAACCATCAGCTGATAAGTCGATGAACCATACGAGTAAAACTGAAAGTTCATCGAAGTCAGAATCGTTTGAACCTCAAACAGATCACTCTGAAGCATCAACCTTTGAACCCACACCTCCCACAAACATCCATGCTAATTTGTATTTCGAGAAATCAGCGAGAGACTTTCTCGATTCCGAATCAGAAGAAGAGATAATCTGTGAATCACCAAAGATCATTGAGACTAAGAAGCCTCTAAACTTCAAACCCCAATGAAATCTGGTATTCCTCCATCGATGAAATCTTCGAACAAAGGAAAGGGAAAGTTGAGAAATAGAAAATCTGCCAAAGATAACTCTCAAGGCCCTAGTACATCCTTCAAGTTCATTAAGTTTACTCGTGAACAAAAATAGAAGTGGCCTACCTCTAAGAAAACTAACCACCATTTTTCCCTACTTCAGCTAAAGAAAAGCAGCACTTCCTCAAGAGGAAAGAAGTAAAGACGAAGACCACAAATAAAAAATCCACACTAGATAGGAAGTTTCTAAAAACAACAGATGCTAGGACATGATCTTCATTCCCTGCATTTACTTCTTTGTTTCCATCGAATAAAAACAACGTTAGACATACATTTCCGAAGCATCATAACTGTCAATGTTTAAATCTTTTGCAAAACCTGAGGAATCACATGTTGACACATCACTGCATATTCTCCAAACACGTCTATCGCTATAAAATTAACATCAATAAAAATGTGAAAAAGCCCAAGTGTAAGGGCAAGGGAAATGCAAATCAACCCAAGCCTGCAAAGGCTAAGGAAAATGACAAGAGAAAAGTATCCAACACTAACAAATGAGGACCCATTATGAAATGGGTACCTAAATCCCCTTAATTTGTCTTGCAGGACCAACATGTGCAACCATGGNAGGCACATGACTGGTGATAAAAATCAGCTGTCCTTCTTCAATGAAAAATCTGGAGGCTCTGTGACTTTTGGAGACAACAGCAAGGGATATGGCACTCTCATCAAAGGAAACATCTCCATCAGCAAAGTGGCTTATGTTGAAGGTTTAAAGCACAACTTACTAAGCATAAGTCAGTTCTGTGAGAAGGGTCTTGAAGTCAGA
Source organism: Cynara cardunculus var. scolymus (assembly GCF_001531365.2). Taxonomy (NCBI): domain Eukaryota; kingdom Viridiplantae; phylum Streptophyta; class Magnoliopsida; order Asterales; family Asteraceae; genus Cynara; species Cynara cardunculus. Next base: position 174,436 of record NW_020200581.1, on the reverse strand, counting down.
TTCCGCAAGGGTTTTTGCATCATAGAAACAAAGCCCAGTTAAACAATCCTTAAGGCAAAGAGAAAAGGAAATTTCTATCTTCTAGATTTTGAATCCTCTATGGGACAAGACACCCTCTGTCTCGTGTCTCATAAGAGCGATGAAAATTGGCTTTGGCATCAAAAGTTCTCACATATCAACTTTGATGCACTATGAAAACTAGCCACACAGAAGCTGGTCAAGGGAATTTCGGATCTTAAATTTGAAAAAGATCATCTATGCTCAGCCTGTGAGATGGGAAAACTAAGACGGGCCTCACATAAAACAAAGTCAGAAACGTCCTGCACCTAGCCCTTGGACATGGTACATATAAATCATTGTGGGCCAATATCAACTCAAAGTCACTTTGGAAAGAAGTACATGTTAGTACTAGTTGATGAATACTCCAGATACAACTGGGTTGAATTTGTAAAGAAGAAATCAGATGTTCCTGACCTACTCATTGGAGTGATGAAAAGGCTCCAAGTCCTTCTACAACGAAAACTTATAAAGGTTAGAAGTGACAATGGAACTGAATTCAAAAATGCCAGAATCGATGAATACCTCATCAGTGTAGGCATTACACAAAACTTCTCAGTAGCTAGAACTCCACAACAGAATGGAGTGGTGGAACGAAGGAACAGAACCCTCGTGGAAGCAGCAAGGACCATGCTTGCTTCATCGGAGTTACCCATCACATTCTAGGCTGAGCTATTTCCACTGCCTACTTCACCCATAACCGATCTATCTTCAACAAGAGGCACCATAAGACACCCTATGAGCTCATCAACCAAAGAAGACCAAATGTCAAATATTTTCATGTCTTTGGGTGCAACTGCTTTGTACTCAACGATAGGGAATATCTTGGCAAGTTCGACAAGAAAGCTGATGAAGGGATCTTTCTGGGCTATTCTCAAACTACCAAGGCCTACAGAGTCTACATCAAAAGGACAAGAATTGTCATCGAAAGCATCAATGTGTACTTTGATGATTCCACACCAATGACTTCTGAACACAACAGTTCAGGACTCGGACTACAACAAAGAGCCTCTGATTCATCACTTGGCAAACCCAATGAATCAGAATTAGCTCATTTATTTGAAGATATCTTCGAAGAAGAAGTCATCTCTTGACAGGCACCACTTACTAAACTTTCTTCCAGAGCCGATGAAGAACATGAAAACCCCAATGCTGAAGGTACAACTCTCACTGAAACTCATGTTACTTCACCTTCTACTTCTTTTGTGTCTTCAGACCATGAACCAGAAGCAGAGCACCGCTCTGGAGATGATCTCTTCGAGGGGGAGCAAGCAGTCCCGTCAGTCAATGAAGAACTGCATCATGTTGCTCCAAAACCCCAATCAAGCACCAAATGGACAAAAGATCACCCACACCACCAAATCATTGGTGATCCAACATATGGTGTTAAGATGAGATCTTCCACTACCAATGAATGCCTCTTCGCCAACTTTCTGAGCATGATAGAACCAAAGAAAATTTCAGATGCCCTATAAGACCCAAACTGGATAGACGCAATGCAAGAAGAATTACTCCAATTTGAAAGAAACAAAGTATGGCCCCTTATGCCTCTACCCAAAGGGAAGACGGCCATAGAAACCAAATGGGTCTTCCGAAACAAGAAGGACGAAGATGGCATAGTCATAAGGAAAAAGCCAGGCTTGTTGCCAAGGGCTACTGCCAGGAAGAAGGGATTGACTACGATGAGACATTTGATCCCATTGCAAGACTTGAGGCCATCCAGATATTCCTAGCCTATGCAGCTCACAAAGGCTTCAAGGTTTACAGATGGATGTCAAGTCCACCTTCCTAAACGGCAAACTTCAAGAAGAAGTATACGTGCAGCTGCCCCCTGGGTTTGATGATCCAAAACATCCAGATTATGTCTACTTTTTGGACAAAGCTCTCTATAGGCTGAAGTAAGCACCTAGGGCCTGGTATGAAACACTATCCACCTTCCTCATCAACAATGGATTCAAAAAAGGTACAATCGATACAACCCTCTTTCTCAAAAAGCACAAAGGTGACATATTACTTGTCCAAATATATATGGATGACATCATCTTTGGTTCTACAAATGCAAAACACTGGGAAAAATTCTCAGAGTTGATGAAAAGCAAATTTGAGATGAGTATGATGGGAGAACTCGGTTTCTTCCTTGGTCTTCAAATAAAACAAACTTCAGAAGGATCTTTCACAATCAGTCCAAGTATGTGACTGACCTTCTGAAGAAATACTATCTCTCAAATTCATCATCGATCAGAACACCTATGGCTACAGGAGCTAAGTTATTTGCTGATCCATCAGACAAACCTATGGATGTAACAACCTACAGAGGCATGATTGGATCACTCCTATATCTAACTGCTAGTAGACCAGACATTATGTTTGCTACATGTCTTTGTGCAAGATATCAATCAAATCCTAAAGAATCTCATCTCTCTACAGTCAAGAGGATCTTTAGATACCTCAAGGGAACTCCTTCATTGGGTCTCTGGTATCCAAAGAACTCTGGCTTTGATCTAATAGCCTACACAGATGCAGATCATGCAAGTTGCAAGCTTGATAGAAAGAGCACGTCTGGAAGTTGTCAACTCTTGGGGGACAAGCTAGTAAGTTGGACATCCAGAAAACAAAACTGTGTCTCAACCTCTACAGTAGAAGCAAATATGTTGCTGCTGTTAGTTGTTGTTCACAAGTTCTCTGGAAGAAGACTCAACTTAAGGACTATGGATTTCAATATGACAAAATTCCTATCCTCTGTGACTCCAAGAGTGCTATAACAATCTCTGCAAACCCTGTGCAGTATTCCAAGACCAAGCACATTGACGTAAGGTACCATTTTCTGAAAGACAATATTGAAAAAGGTAATATATAAATGTACTTTGTTCCCACTGAGATTCAACTTGCTGACATTTTCACAAAAGCTCTTGATGTGAAAAGATTTTTATTCCTAATCAGCAAGATGGGTATGCTGAATTTAACCACTTAAAGGCAATAAAAGTCTTTAAATCAGAGATTCTCAATATCCCATGGTTATGCTTACAAGTGATACATAACAATAAGCCATAATCAATAAGTACTCCAAACTAGCATCTCTGGTTGTAAAGACCAGAGCCTCTGGCCATGAAGAAACCTTTTAATATGGCTCAAAGTTTCTCATTGCCTTTGGAACCAAAGACCTCTGGTCCAAAGCAAATACTTAGCTTTTATTCACTAAGTATTACCTTTGCAACTAGGGCCTCTGGTTCTATAGACCAGAGGCTCTGGATTTACATTATTTAGACCAGAGCCTCTGGATTCTCATCCTTTGAGACGAGAGCCCATTTGGACTTCATGGTTCTCCCCCTGGATTCTCATTCTTTGTTAACTTCTTCACTAAGCGCCATTTTTGTTTCAACCAGAGCCTCTGGTTCTAAAGACCAGAGCCTCTGGATTCAAAGCATTTGGAACCAGAGCCCTCTGGTCTCAAAGGCCCATCCATTACACTCTCTCACATGCACTTAACCATATTTTCATACTTCTTTTCATCGCCTTTGCAACCAGAGCCTCTGGTTCTAAAGACCAGAGCATCTGGATTCATTGCCTTTGCAACCAGAGCCTCTATATGTGATCTAGCGAAGGGGACACACATCTACTTCTCTTACTCGGCCTCTGAAGCCAAGTAAGAAGAAGATGATGTCGCAACATCATGAGATAGCTCTTCACTAGAGGGCTATCAAGGACATGATGGAAGTCCTTCAATGGCCATATTTTCACAAGGCATTGAGGGTGCCTCTGGAGCTGAGGCTCAACCTACAGCATATGTTGCAGCAGAGGTTACCCCCGTGGCCGATCTGGTCACAAAGACTGAGTTCCAAGCCTTTGTTGACTCAGTTCAGCAGTCCTTGGAAGACCTAAAACTCATAATCCAAGGGATTGTTGAAAACCCACCATCCATCGATATCACCACCCTTCAACAATCCCTTGCCACCCTTGCAACCCAAACCCGAGACAATTCAACCCATCTCCAGATGCTGCAACAAATCGTCATACAACACCATAACACCTCCTCTGCCTTTGCCACCCGAAGAAACCAACTTTTGATGAACTCCATCGCCACCCTCACGGCTCATGTAACTACGACCGATGAGACCCTAGCCTCCATTACCACCCACATAAACACCATCCTTCAAACCCTCAACACTCTACCAGCCACCATCCTTTCCCAAATCGCTCAACCAACCCTACATCAATCCATGAAACCCTAGCCTCCTTCATCAACCAAATGGCCACCATACAAACCACCCTAAACCAACTCCCAGCCACCATCCTAGCCCAAATACCCTATCCACCATCTCCACCACCCAACCCTACAGCACCATCTTTCAATGAAGCTCTATTTTCCCTTGCTGCAGAGCTTAAAGCCATGATCACCAACCTTCCCATCCCACCCACTGCATCCACCTCTACCTTCATACCTCCCCCAGCCTCATCATCCACCACCTCCGAGTATGCCATAAGAGCCGACCTCACGGCTCTATCCAAGGCACTTATCTCATCTTTCAACGAGATAAGTGCTAAATTCATTCATCAAGCAGCTCAACTAACCAAGGCTCTCTCCCAAAGCCTTGCTGAGCAAAAAGAACGCATCGCCTCCCTCCTACAATCTATGGAGGTAAATCGAAGAAGAAAGGCTGTGAGAGCCTACCTAGCCTCCCTCCACCTCAAGAAGAAGGGAAGCAGAGCTTCATGCTCAGCCAGCCGCCTGTAGAAGAGGCAAAGGCATGAGGATCCAGACCAAGATGATCATGGTCTTGGTCCTCATGAGGGGGAGAACCCGGCTACTACAATTCAGGAAGCACCATCCGCTGCACCTTCATCATCCGATCACCAAACACAAAACCCACCATCATCACCAAACCAAGGAACCCGAGCAAGGGAACCAGAGGCTCAGCCCTATGAAGATGTACGTAATGTACATGTTCCCATTGCCACCATACCTGAACCCATGGTGTTGAGTTCCTCATCCGATGAACATCCATCGACGCCACCAACAAAAACCAACCCACCTTTCACTACATCACCAACTCCAAGCCTACCATTAATCTTATTACCAACCCCTCGCACCACAGAACCTTTCATCACCCAACCCGATGAACCTGAACCACCCCAACATGAACCAACCCAAGAAACCATCCCATTGCCAACCGATACACAACCTCAAGCCCAAACAGAACCCATAACCCAAACTCAACCCTCAACCGAACCAACAAAGGTGCAAGTGGACATTCCCTCTTCATCAAGGCACCCTCCGCATAGCTTAGTCTACGAAATAATCGTGAATATGGAGTCCCTAAGGAGACGTCCAGAGTTGCCACCAAGGGAACTAGTAATGATGGAGAATATCCCTAAGGTTTGACTCTCAATTCTTCAATTTTATTGCAAGAGTCCATGGACCTCCTACACCATAGGTTTGTTAGACAGACTACCCAACCATCATAGGCTATCTTTTCAAACGATGGAATAAGGATGGTAATGGACATAAAGATGAGGACCATCGCTAATAAAGCTATAAAATATATCCAGTACACAGTGGAGAGAGCCCATGGTGAGGTCAGCGTCTTCAATGACAATGACTTGATCAATCTCAATCATTATGACTTGATCGAGCTTTATGCATTCACAACTCAGCGACAGGATCAAGGCATAAGATTTGGGWTGGCAAACAGAGCAATTGTGAGGACGATGGAGACCTTGGTAAAGCATCAAGCCAAGAGTGATTTTCATATTGCTCTTCATTTGGGCATCGACAGACCCTCCTGCACTCCATCTAATGAAGACTTCCCCGGCCTGCAGGAGAAGATATTTGCTTCTGTCTTGACTCAACCCGAGCTTGGACTTTTCTTCAAAAATGAGTTCGGGGTAAAGAAATTTTTCAGACTAACTGAAGCATTCAAGTATTCAACCTCAACACTTGAATGGTTTCAGGGAATTATCATAGATAGACTGGGTAGAACTCATGTGCCGAGGGAAGACGGGAAACAACTTATTCATGAGATATCTACAGTCATCAGTTATCGAAGACTGCTACTGTGCATCTGGGAAATATCTCAAGGTAGATCATGAATAGAGTTTTAAATTTTTTTGCCTTAAACTGTAATGTCTTTGCTTCCAGTATTGTAAGAATTCATCATCCAATAAAATTTGGAAATTGATGCTTTTCTGTAGATTAGTCTCTGTTCTTCAATATTGTTCATAGATTAGTTTATGTTTGTTCTTTCATTACTTAGGGGGAGATTGTTAGACCCCATAATTCATAAGTGTAAAAGTAATGAAGAACAATAAGTGATGAAAAACCAGAAGACTGATGAAGACGTTAAGGCAGAATTGACTAAGTCTGGAGAACAACCAGAGGGCCGATGAATCGACCAGAGATGCGATGGAAAGAGCATCTTCATCACCCCTCTGGTCAACAACACTTAGAGTTTTCTTCAGCAGTTCAACCAGAGGCATGCGATGAAGATATAAATATAAGATTGAATTAACATCCCATGGAAGACAGCTGGAGATAACAAATCCACTGGTGGATTTTAAGTTTATCTTGATTTATAGTTTATCCATACTTAGATAAACATTATCTTTCCTAAAAGATTGGTTAGATAGTTTTACTAGATAGTTATCTTCTTATTGCTAGTATAAATAGGTAGCTAGACCTATTGTAAAATAAGACTTTTGAAGTGAGTTTTTACGTATCTTTAATGCTCAAGTATATGCTTTGAATATATACATTCTTTATTCTTGAGTATTCTTCATCTTATTCATCCACACTACTTAATTAGGTTATTCATAATCTATTTATTGGTGTTATTGAGAGATCTGGGATCAACATGCTGGATCAAGGAGATTGAATCTGTGTTTAATACCATCAAATGTCTGGAAACATATAATGTCCGATATGTTGTATTAGTATTAAAGTCAAATGCTCTGTTTTGATGGGAAGTTGAATCATTGGCCAGAACAGATGTTTTACAGACATTATCCTGGACATAATTTGTGGATCGGTTCAAGGATCAGTTTTGCCCTAAAACTGTTGTACGACAAATGGAAAAGGATTTTTTGAAGTTAGAACAGGGAAATGGAACAGTTCGAGAGTATACCGAGAAATTCATTGAATACTCTTGATTTGCCGAGCATTATATTTCATCGGAAGCCAGGAAGGTGGAAAGGTATATCTGGGGATTGAAACCCTCCATTAGAGAATTTGTAATTACCATGAATCCAAATAACTTCTCACTAACTGTAGATGCGGCCGAAGTAATAGAACGAAATAAGAATCGGCAATCAGAGGGAAAAGTTATGGAGAAAAGAAAATGGGAGGGGCCTTCATCAAACTTTTGAGGGCCAAAAACCATGAGATATGATAATAGAGACGATCAGAAGGTCGATGAGAAAGTCTATACACAATACCGACATATTCATCAAGGTGAGTGCAAGATTGACCCAAGGAAGTGTTATAAGTGTGGTGATGTAGGCCATCTGTCTAGAAGTTGCCCAGCTAACCGAAGATGTTTCAATTGCAATTCTCCGGACCATATACGACCAAACTGTCCATTGTTAAGAACTCCACAGCTGACAATGGGAAGTAATGTGTCAGGTACTCGGGGAAGACCTTCGGTAACAAGAGGAGGGTAAGGAGGGGCACGTGGACGGTCCTTCCAAATGACAAAGAATGGGGCAGAGGCATCACCAGATGTAGTAACAGGTACCTTCCTTCTGAATTCTATACGTGCTAAGGTGTTATTTGACTCTTGTGCAAACTTTTCGYTTATGTCACCATCGTTTGCTCAAATTGTATGTTTGAATTCTGTGTTACTTGATGACGAATTAGTAGTTGATACTGATAATAGTCAAAAATCTATTACTAAAGTATTTAATAACTGTATTATTGTTATTGAGGGTTGTGGGCTACCGATTCGGTTATTTCCTATGCCGATGAAGGAATTTGATGTAGTGGTGGGTATGGACTAGTTGGCAGAGTATCAGGCCAATATTGTTTGCAATAAGAAAATGATCAGAATCACTTAGCAAGATCAAGGAACGGTTGTTATCTATGGTGATCGTCAGAATCACCATACTAGTATTTTAACTGTTATGAAAGCTCATAAAAGTATCTGAAAAAAGTGGAAGGGATGCTTGGCATATGTAATTGATATGAAGAAAGAGAAAGGAAAGTAGGAATTAATTTTGATTGTTAATGAATATCCGGAAGTCTTTCCAGAGGATTTGTTTGGATTACCGCCGGACCGAGTTAGTGAATTCTGAATTGATCTCATACCAGGGGCAGCACCAGTAGGCAAAGGCACCGTACCCATTAGCTCTATCAGAACTAAAGAAATTAGTTGCATAGTTGAAAGATCTGACTGATAAAGGATACATTAGATCTAGCACCTCACATTGGGGTGCTCCGGTCCTATTTGTTAAGAAGAAAGATGGATCTATGCGAATGTGTATAGACTATCATGAATTAAACGAATTGAAAATCAAGAACAAATACCTTTGCCGAGGATTGATGATTTGTTTGACCAACTGGGAGGAGTGAGTTATTTCTCCAAACTTGACTTAAGGTCGGGGTATCACCAGTTAAATGTTAGGAAGGAGGACATTGCTACAATATTTTCCCGAACTAGGTACGGGCATCATGAATTCTTAGTTATGCCATTTGGCTTAACTAATGCACCCGCAGCCTTTTTGGAACTGATGAATAGGGTATTTAAGGAATATCTTGATAAATTCGTTATTGTATTTATCGATGATATTCTTATATACTCTAAGACCGAAGAGGAACACGTAGAACATCTTCGTCTGATTTTGGAATAGCTGAAAAAAGAAAAGTTGTACGCAAAGTTGTCCAAGTGTGAGTTCTGGTTAAGGGAAGTTCAGTTTCTGGGTCATGTTATACCAGAAGAAGGGGTGAAGGTAGATCCGGCCAAAATCAAAGTAGTCGAAACATAGGAAGCTCCAAAGACTTCTTCTGAAGTTCGAAGCTTTGTGGGATTGGCAGGTTAGTATCGTAAGTTCATTCAGAACTTTTCCAAGATAGCCGTGCCATTGACCAAATTGACTCGGAAGAACGTCAAATTTCAGTGGGAGGAAGAACAACAAAGATTTTGTAGTATACAGCGACCCTTCGAAACTAGGATTGGATGTGTTTTGATGCAGAGAGGAAAAGTGATTTCTTATGCGTCAAGGTAATTGAAGGATCATGAAAAGCAATACCCGACTCATGATATGGAATTAGCTGCGGTGGTATTTCCTTTAAAAATCTGGAGGCATTATCTTCTGGGGACAAAGTGCCAAATCTATAAAGATCATAAAAGTCTACAACATTTGTTCAGCCAGAAAGAATTGAATATGCGGCAACGTCGGTGGATTGAACTTGTAAATGTTTATGATTGTGAAATCCTCTACCACCCAGTAAAAGCTAATGTGGTGTTGACGCTTTGAGCAGGAAAGAAAAGAGTGGGACTATTAAAGCGGTAGCAATGAGAATAAATTTGGTCCCTTATATTCGTAAAGAAATTTTGAGATATCAAAAAGAAGCCATGAAAGACGATTTTGTCAAAACAGAAAAGTTGGGTAAGATGATTTCAACTCTGGAACCGAACAAAGAAGTAATTATGTGCTTTCAAGGGAGAATTTGGGTACTGTGTTTTTGCGATATCATAAGTACTATACTAAATGAAAGCCATAAGTCCCGATACTCTATTCATCCAGGTACCAATAAGATGTACAGGGATTTGAAACCTTTTTATTGGTGGCCCGGATTGAAGAGGGACATAGCCAGATATGTGGAACAATGTTCAACGTGTCTACAGGTTAAAATTGAGCATCAAAAGCCGTATGGAAATCTTCAATCTTTGAAGATTCCGGTATGGAAATGGAATCATAATACAATGGAATTCTTCATGAAGTTACCTCGAACTCCAAAAGGATATGATGTGATCTGGATAATTGTTGATCGCCTATCTAAATCTGCGCATTTCCTACCTATAAGAGAGAATTACTCTTTAGAAAAGCTGGCTCAGGTTTATATCAACGAGATTGTAACCAGACATGGAATTCCACTATCTATTATCTCTGATAGAGATAGCCGTTTCACATCAAGATTTTGGGAAAATTTGCAGAAAGCTCTAGGGTCTGAAATTCGGTTAAGCACAACCTATCATCCGCAAACTGACGGGCAAAGTGAAAGAACTATCCAGACTCTCGAAGACATGTTGAKAAGTTGTATCATTGACTTCGAGGGATCATGGGAAAATCATTTGCCACTGATAGAATTTGCATACAATAACAGTTCCCATTCCAGCATCCAAGCGGCACCAAATCCTGGTTATCACCCGAGGTAATTAATATGTGAATATTTGTTAAATGTTTATGTGACAACATTATAAATTGTTATATTTGGTCATGCTAGTATATGAAATTATGTGCATAAATGAGTAGGCAGGAAATATATGGGTATTAACATACATTGATAATGCATGCATGTATAATATAAAATACATACATAAGGAAGGTATGTATGTGAATATGCATGAATTATGTGTATGTGTATATGTATATATATATATATATATTAGTGTTATATGAGTAAGCACCTTTTCAGCTATGATAGCCGACTTTCCAGAAAAGGAAAGTATAAAAGAGGGTTAAGCCCCCATTTGCAAATTTTCTGGCTATTGTGAACCTTGTTGAGCAATTTAAAGAAAAGGAAGAGTTGACCGGATTGCATTTATCTGAATTGCAAAGAAGTTGATTTTCAAAAGTATTGCATAAGGTGAGTGGTTTACCATTTAATTTCAATTGTAAAGTAATCCTTTTGGTTTGATCAATATTTGTTTTGAAAACTTGTTTTACCCGGTTTAGTCTTAAACCGGACAAAACGTGGGCGATTTAAGGCTAAGTCGATTGCTGTATCAACTGGATTTGTCCTAAATCGGACAAGTATTGAGCGGTTTAGATGTAAACAGACAAAGGTTAAGCAATTTAAAGGTAAACCGAACATAGTCTCACCCGATTTTAGGATAATCCGACTAAAATATTAGCCGGTTTAGGTATTGAGCGATTTATGACTTTGAATTTATGTTAAATGTTTTAAGCAGAGAAGTATGAATACGACAAAAAGGTGACCGGTTTTCTTGTAAATCGGACAAGTCTTCAATAGTGTTGTCCGGATTAGTAATCCGGATAAAGTGTTGAGAATTAATCAAAGTGTTAAATCGGACACAATGAGAAGTGTTGTCCGAATTAGTAATTCGGCCAAGGTTTGGGATAACTGGATTCTGGATATCACCCAAGGTAATTAATATATGTGAAATTATGTGCATAAGTGAGTATGCAATAAATATGTGGGATGCATATGATATATATATATATATATATACATGTGTGCATGCATGATATATGTGCAGGACATGAGTGTGAATCCATGAATATTTATGCATGATGTATGTATGCATGCATGTGAGGGGGAAGGCTATAGTAGTAGCCGGCTTTCCCTAAAGGGCAAGGTATATAAAGAGGTATTAGCTTTCATTTACATTTTTCCCTGCTATTGTGATCTTGTTGAGCGATATAAAGAGAAGAAGAGTTGACCAAATTATTTGCAATCGGATTCAAGAAGCAATTCTCAATAATATTTTCAAAAGGTGAGTGGTTAAAAGGTTTGAATCTCTTTAAATTGTATATTGATTGTGTTTTAAAAGTTTTTCATCCGATTTAAGTTTAAATGTTAATCGGATTTGTTGAATGGTTTAAAGTTAAAACCGGATGTTTTGAACGGTTTAAATTTAAAACCGGATTCTAGTTATCAACCGAGGTAATTAATATGTGATTATTTGATAAATGATTATGTGATGGCATGATAAATTGTTATATTGATCATGCTAGTATGTGAAACTACATTCATAATGAAGTACATGCATAGGTATATGTATGTGTGGATATGTATGTATGTACAAGAGTTATATGTGCATGGTATGTGTGTGTGTGCATGAACGTGGGGAGGAAGAGAAAGGCTATTATAGCCGACTTTCCTGAAAAGGAAAGTATAAAAGGAGAGCTTAGCCTTCATTTTCTTCTTCTTGTTATTTTGAAAAGCTGTGTGCGATTTAGAGAGAGTGAGACTTGACCGGATTATTGCTTGATTGAAGATCAAGTTGATTTTCAAGAAGTGGTTTTCAAATAAAGGTGAGTGGTTAAAAGTTTTGCAAATTACCTTAAATAACATGTCTTAATTGTGTTAAAAATGTGTTACCCGGATTAGGATAAACAGGGTGAAGTATCATCCGGATTAAAGTTAAACTGGACAAAGTGTGAGCGATTAAAGGATAAATCGCTTGATATATATCAACCGGTTTAGTTTTAAACCGTAAAAGGGTTGAGCAGATTAGAATTAAACCGGACATGTCTTAACCGCTTTAACACTAAATCGATCAAATGTGTTAATCGATTTATATGATGAGCGATTTATAATCTTTGATTTTATGTCAAGTATCTCAAACGGAGAAGTAGGAATACGGATATGGGGTTGGCCGATTTATTTAAATCGGACATCACACCCGGATTGTTAAATCGGACGATCATGAATAGTGTCGTCCGGTTTAGTAATCCGGACAAGGTTTTTTGAGAATTTTTCTAAGTGATAAATCGGATACAGTAGAAAGAGTTGTCCGAATTAGTAATCCGGTCAAATTATGTGTTGACTTAATCATTTTTGTTGATTCTTTTAAACAAGAAATGGGAATTTTTGATAAAAGTGATTTGAACTGATATTATTCCATTGACTGCGGTCTATTCTATATAGAATTGTTTTTGTGAAATGTTTTGATGGGGAAATAAGGGTGGCATATAAAGGAGAGATGTATCATGGGATAAGAGTGGCATATCAAGGAGAGGGGTACCATGAGATAAGGGTGGCATATCAAGGAGAGGTGTACAATTGGATATAAGGGTGGCATTTTTGGCAGATGTACTATCTTTCAGTTTTCTCTTTTCTTTGCCTGAAGTTTTCATCGATGAAGGAATAACAGATTTCATTGAGGTTTTTGAGTTTTGATTCTTCTTATCCTCAATGATCTTTGATGATTCATAACTTATCTCTTCTTTAGATTCAGAATCAAGAAAGTCTCTTGCGGATTATTCAAAATCAAAATTAGCATGGATTGAATTAGAAGATGTGGGTTCAGAGGTTGATGCTTCAGAGTAATCTGTTTGAGGTTTCATCGATTATGACTTCGATGAACTTGCAATTTTACTTGGGTTGTTCATCGATTCAACAGCTGATGGTTTTCATCAACAGTACTTGCTGATGGAGAGGAATTGACAATCAGAGATTCTGGATTAACCATAGGGTTTCCATCGGTTTCTGATTGAGAGGTGTCATTTCTTCCATCAAAATTCTTACTCGTACTGTTCTCGTATACCACATTTTAAAAGTTCTGTCTTGAAACGACAGTTTTTCCATCGACTTTTACTCTTTTAAAATTTGCTTTTGATTTTGGAGTAGAGTCGGGTTTTTGAATGCATCCAAGTTTGAAAGTGGATTCAAGGGTGGATTTCTTTGATTCGATGAAAGAGTCCAATTCATCGAATCCAATCCCTTGAGTGTCCGTTTGACCATTTAATTTTCTTAAACGTCTTGGGCATCTTTATACTTTTTCATCAGAAGTTCATTAGTTTGAAGCTTCTGGTAAAGAATTTCCCGTTCTTTTTTAAAGAAATCTTTAAGAGCTACTGAATTTAGTCTCTCTGCCTCAGATTCCTTTAAAGCCTTTGTTTTCTTTTCTAGGTCCTTAGTTATTCGTTTGTTTAATTCTAGAAGTTTATCTTCCTCTGATTTCTTAAGWGTGCTKATGCGAGTCTTTTCCTTTGCAAGTTCAGCTTTTTCTTCGGTTAGAAGGTCAGTTTCTCTTTTGTAGAAACTTGTTTCTTTTTTCGCTTTTAATCTTTCAGATTTTTCAAAGTTCAAATTTTCTTTTAATTTGAGGAAATCATCTGAAAGTTTTATTACCCTTAACTCTAGCTCCGATGGGGCAGAGTTGGTTTCATTGGAGGTAGACTCACATACCTGAACATCAGAGTTGTGGGCGGATTCTGCATTGGACGTGGCCATCAAACAAATGAGTGCTTTGTCTTCATTGTCTTATGAAGAATCGGACACCCAATTTTCTTTCTCAGTCATCAGGCTTCGCTCTCTGGAATTATATTTGTATTTGTTTTTGTAATAGTCAGCATCCTTTACGAATCGTCCTCTGCATTCTTTGGAAAAATGACTGAGTTTTCCGCACCTGAAGCATCGGAAGTCATTTTTCCTTCCATCCTTATCTTCTTTCCTCTCGTCTCTTTTGTCATCTCTTCTTTCTTTTCTTTATTCTCTCCCATCTCTTCTGTCTTCCCTCTGATGAAATTTGGATGGCTTCCTCTCATACGATGACTGGTACCTTTCCCTCTTGAACTCTTTTCGTTCATAGGGTTTCTTGATGAACTTTTTCTAGAATTGCTTTGTGATCAAGGCCAAAGATTTGGCAAAAACTTTAATTTCATCATCTGATTCAAAAGTTTCTTCTTCAGATTCTGATTCTACCACCAATGCTTTCTTGTCTTTCTTTTTTTGTTTTTTGGTAGAGGTCCTTGATTTTTCCTTTTCATCGGCAGCAAGCGCAAGAGGTCCACCATTGGAAACCTTCTTTTTCATTATGTCATTCTCTTGTACTACAAGCGTTCCATACAAATCATGAAGTGACCAGCTGTCTAGGTCCTGGTTTGCTTGAAGGGACATAGACAGTTGGGTCCATTCATCGCCCAGACTTTTTAGGAATAAAACGTTGTTTTCTTCATTAGTTCTGGAGATATCGTTTCGACGACATTGATTGATCAATGTGTTAAAACGATCATATGTTTTATGTATTGGTTCATCAGGAAGGGCCTTGAAATTAGTATATTCGTTGAGACATTGTAGGCAGGAATTTCAGCCGTGGTGTTTGTTCCTGTCCATTCCTTCCAAGAAATTCACCATTCTGATCTTCCATTGTGGATATTCTTCTCGTTGAAGAGTTGGAGACTTGATGAGAGAGCCAACACTATAAGCGGAATTCCAGTTGGCCATTGAGAATTTTGAAGAGAAGGATTTGTGTTTTGACGAGAGAGAAGGTCAAAAATTGAGAGATTTTTGTTTGATCGTTTTGATTGGAAATTCAATCAATCGGCTCYGATACCAATTGTTGATCCCAGATTTCTCAATAACACTAATAATCTAGTTAATAACAACCAAATTATAGTGATTTGATGAACAAAGTGATGAACACTCAAGAAGAAATTATGATCAATTGAGAACAATCTTGAGCGTCAAAGATTTCACTTTATTAATAAGAAAAATGTAAAAGCGACTCTTTTTACAATAGCCCTAATCACCTATTTATACTAATAAGAAGATAACTATATAATGAAACTGTGAAGTCCAGAAATCATACAAACATGATATGATCTTCAAGAATCAAGATTAACATAAAAGTAGAGAGAATATTATCAAAGATTGATTTGATTGAGAGAGAGAAATTTACAGCTCTAATCTTGATTACAATTCTGCTAATGA
>NW_020200581.1:158015-158461 GCF_001531365.2 Cynara cardunculus var. scolymus | reverse complement strand
TTACAAAGGAAAATACTATTTATACTAGGAAATAGTATAACTACACTATTACAAAATAAAGTTATTCTAAGGAGAAACTTGAATACAACTTTAACGCTCTAACCTGAACCCAACATTCTCTTTTCGATTTGAACCCAAATGCTGTGACCTGATGATTTATGACTGTCAATACTGGTGGAAATATCATTAGTCAGTGCTTGCAKCATATAAGATTTGCACAACACATCAGCATGAGCTCTCTCCTTTTCTTCAGATGAATAAAGTTGCTTTAGTTTAGGAACTCTCTGTGCAGGTAAGCCTGCTACTACATCAGCTTCTACCTCTATGAAGAATTCAGCAGGACCTTCCATTAAAGATTTCATTATTAGATCTCCTTCTTTCATTCTCTCAATAAAATTCAGGAATCTGTCTCTCCACTGATTATAGTCACCACGAAATAGAATAGG
>NW_020200581.1:141818-155830 GCF_001531365.2 Cynara cardunculus var. scolymus | reverse complement strand
CAAATTTTAACTCTAATCTCCCAGAGCTTTCTAAAAATGAGTCCCTCTGTAAAAAGGGTTTTGTCACAGAGCTCTCTGAAAATGATACTTCTAAGCATGAATTTGCCTCAGATCATGAAGAAAGTCCTACACAAGTTGTAGAAACTGATATTGATCTTGAGAAAAGAAAGAAAGAAAGTCAAAGGCAAAGTTACTCTCAATGCTCCTCCTCTGCAACTCAAAGACCAAATTACACTTGGCAACAATTTAGAAAATGGCCTCAATCTAACATTGCTTCTGTCTCTGTAAAAGCTGGAAAACCAAAGAGGGGATCTAAACAGAAGAATTTTAAAAAGGATTTAAAAAAGGAGCCTAGAATTGGGAAGGAATCTTGTAAAGAGAAGCCCATACCTAAGAAGGGCTCTAAAAATAAAAACTTTGTACCCTTCTTTGATAATTTTAATGAGAATTTTAAGAAAGCTTCTTGCAATGTCTCCTTCTGTGATTGTTTCAATATCATGCATGCTCTTTCTAATCATATTCACCATTCTTCTTGTCTGGTCTCTCACCCCAAGAACCATAAATCTGGGGTGAACAATAGACAAATTGGCAATTCTTCTTCTAAGAACAAYAAGACCAAATCAAAAGATGTTATGGCATACTTTAAATAGGCTAATGATAAGGGACCCAATTGGAAGTGGGTACCCAAATTAAACGTTCTCTAAATGCAGAAGCAGCAGCATGTGTCTACTTGGGTCGTGGACTCAGGATGCTCGAGACATATGACTGGCACCATAGAGCTTCTGTCATCATGCCTAAAGCAAAAAGGAGGTTTTGTTATCTCGACTGCTGTATGTCTTATTGTTTATTTATTTTTGTATAAAGTTTTTTTTAATAATTTCTCTTTATATAAAGTTTTATTTCTTGATTAACCTTCACTTGTTTTCTTAGTTAATAGGTTTGCTTGGCAGAGACTTGCAAAGTTTGAGGGGGAGTATGTGCTTAAAAAGAATAAAACCTTTTGAAGAAGCAAAATGTTTTTCATCACATAAGTCTACAGATGCTCTGTGATAACTCTCAGAGGCTCTTTGAACGGATTCTTTGTCGATACTTCTTCTTAGGATTTTAAATGTTTTTGTTTTGAGGGGGAGCCATGGAAGGTGGCTCATAGGGGGAGTTTTGAATTGAAAATCAAAACCTCAGAAGATGCCAAAACTTTTGAAGTATCTTGATCTCAGAGGTAAATTCATCATAACCTCTGGCGCTTCTATCAGAGGCTCTATGGGTCTGAACTGAGCAAGTACTCATCTCTCTGAGGATTTTCAAACCGTTTAGGTAATTAAAGGTGTAACATGTTAGAAGACCCTGCACATATCACAGAGGCTCTGTTACCCTTAGGTCTCTGACATAACTCTCTTCTATAGTTCTCTATTATTGATATGGTGCGTGTGCTTTTGTGGATAAGGGTTAAAGCATATCACGTGCATGTCAGAAACGGGGGCGCACGTCATCAATCGTGCGTCTTCCAAACACCGCGTGTCATATTTTGATTCGTCTCTCCTTATAGCCACTCATCACGTTTTTTCTCCTAATAAACGGTTCGCTTTCAAATCCCTCACTATAAACACCCCTTCCCCCCAAAACGTAAACCTTTACATTTCTCCTTATACTCCGATGAACCTCAAGCTTTCCGACCAAACCTGAAACTATGTCTTCAAGCTCTTCTGCCTCCGCTCAATCTATAAATAACTCAAGCGACAACGAAGTAAATCAATCACAAGCACTCACTTCTCATGCCCTTTCATTCTTCCAAAATCAATATGAGAGAGTGGTACTTGTAAAGAAACCCAATAACTATTATTTCGCTCCCTCAGCATCTGGCTTCCCTGAATTCACATATCCTCTCATTGAAATCCTTCGCAACCATCCTTTATTTTACGCTCTCACAGTAACTAAACCTACCCCAGAAACCTATATTACCCAATTTTTGCTAAGCTCATATATTACTACCCTGGACAATTCTGGATTAAGCATAGTAGGTTATGCTTCACACCCTACTGTCAAATCGCTTGTTCCAATGGAACTGAATGTCACCACCCTGCGCACAGCCCTGCACCTACCTACCTTGGCAAATCTGAATTTGGATACCTTCTCTCCATCACCTACAGACGCCGAACTGATTGAAATCCTTGAATTTCACTCCTACACAGGTAAGACAAAAATCATTAAATGGACTGAATTCAAAAGGAAAGGCCTTCCCCCAATTTGGAATACTTTGTTTTCGATAGTTAATTGTTGTCTAACAGGGAAGGTCGGCAGCCATGACCAAGCCTCACATGCCATGCTTTCCATTGTATATGGAATCTACTTCAATCTGCCCCTTGATTATGCACAACTCATCTTTGAGGATATGGTGGGCTTAATAAAAAAGAAGTGTCCTACTCAAACGGGTGAGAAATCAAAGGTGAAGGCACAAAAGAAAGCCAAAGAGGACCTCAATCATCCAAATCTAATCCTACAGAGGTTCTTTGGTTTGGTCTTTGGCAATATGATAGCAGAGAAGCTGCCCTCTGCAGAGCCAAATGCGCGGCTGTATCCAATGAAGGAGTTCCACCCCACAGAGCATGAGCTAGGGTACAGAAGCCCAAGGCCTCTATCAAAAGCCATGCTCAAATACCATAGCAGAGGAGATAGGAAAGCATACAGACATGGATACAGGAGGCGAGAGCCGGTCCCTGAAACCCCTCCACGCATAGGTATCCCCTTAGGAGAGAGAGTGCAAAAAGGAGGGTTGAGGGAAGAAGGGAGGAGCCAGCAGAGGCTAGAGAGATAAGAAAGAAAAGACCGAGGGTAGTAAGTCCCCTACAAAAACAAAAGAAGACAAAGAAGACTCAGAAGAATGTCGACTCTTCTGAGAAAAAGAAAGGGAAGAAGAGACACGCAGAAGAAGAGGGTCTAAGCAGTCCTCTGCAAAAGCCGAAAAAGAAGAAATCGAAGAAGGCCCAACCCGCAGAGGTTGAGGTCACAGAGGCTGCAATCCAAGAAAACCCAGCAGAGGCTGCTCCTAAGCGCAGAAGGTTGCGCATGATTGTTCAAGAAGAGTCCCCAACAGAGCAAATTCACGATATAATCTTCGACCTCCAACAAGGATTTAAAGCACCCATAGAGGTGGCAGATTTGGGGACAGAAGTCGTTCTAGACAACGAAGAAGAAGAATTGGAGTTAGATGAGGGCTAAAAAGATGTCGAAGGCACATACCCAAGCCCCCCTCCTAGTGCAACCCATATTTCTAGGGACCCTGTTCTAGAGGGAACCCCTATTGAAAAAAGCATGCACACGCTGAGCCGTAAACCTGCAAACCACGCAGAGGAAATTCTTTCGTCCTCTATCAAATGCACAGTCCAGGAACCACAATCTAGTCCAACATCCTCTCAAAAGGATGCTGGTTTTACAATAAGAGTCCATTCACCCAAGGACTTGTCACAACCCAGGGAGGCATCTGTTGCCCCTCCACACTTGAGTGAACAACCAAGTTATGCTTCAGAGGCATACGAGAGATTCACAGAGACTGCAGGTCTAGAACGCCCAAAGTCTCCACTCGATCCCTCTGCCGAGTTAGGCTGAACCTACGAGGCACGACATCGACAGAACACTTGTAGGCTCTCCAATTGGAGATGTTCGAGGATCCGGCGGAAGTCCCCGAGCTGACATCGACAAACCAGTCACTGAGGGCGCCTTACACTCCGAGGCTACTAGGTCACCATGTGTTGATGATCTAGGTTCCCCGAGTACTTATGTGACAAAGGAGGAGTTACAAACCTTCGCCACAGAGGTATTCAAGAGGATTGATAAGTTGAAAAGCTTGTTCTCCTCCCAACCAGCGACAGAGGCTCTTACACCGCTAACAGAGGCTCTGTAGGAGTTGACTTCCACAACTTTTGAGCTCAAGGCGACCGTATCAGCCCTTCAGAGCTCTGTCCTCAACAAAGACGACCTCACTGAAGCTTTCAGCGCCCTGTCTCTCAACCCTTCTTCAATCCAAAAGCTCAAGACAGAATTAACAGAGGTTGCCACCCAATTTGCTGCAGACTTCATTTCCGCCGGCTACACCGATTATTCTGCCTTCAAGGATGAGATCAAAGGGATGTTCTCCTCTGCGGTCACCTATGACATTGATTTTAAATCCTCTAGGGCTAACATTAACCATCTAGCCACTCACAGAGAGCTAGACGCAATGGTTGAAGCCCTTGGAGAGACCGTGCGGGAATACACTAACGAACTTCATAAGGAAGCCCGAGCATACAACGAATCTATAAGAGACTGCACGAAGCAACTCGTCAAAGAAGGTGACAACTTCATAAATGAGATCTATTGCTGCGTCTCTAAAATGAAATGGGCCACAGAGATGGATATCAACAATGCCTCTGTGAATGCTGAGATGGTCATCGAAAAGATAAAGAAGGCAGCTTCCAAAGTTCTCAGGCGATTGAAGAAGGCTACCCTTACTACTTGCAAGACAGAGGCTACTAAAATCCATGACGATCAAGGAGGCGATGACCATGATCGTCATGAGGGGGAGAAGAGGACAGAGGAACCAAAGAAGAAAACCTTTGCCAAACCACTAAAAATAGTGGACTCTGCTGCCCTATTCTCAATAGACAAATCACTAGAGCCTAAGAGGAGATCAATGAAGAAGAGTATGATGACCCAGATCTTGTTCGAGAAAGGGTAGAGCCCCAATCCCCAGAGTTGGAGAAGGCTCTTCTTCCAAACTCACGAAGATACCAGAAGAAACGTCCACGGGTACGTTTGACGCTCTGGTAGGAACTGTCAAGCCTACCCTACTAGAGGGGTTTACCTAGAGGCCTATACTAGAAGAAGAATCCAGAACGCCAGAATCTGCCAAGGTGGGGAGGGTATCTGAGATCCTTGAATCTATGAGCAAGATTCCTACGCAGAAGGTGCGCACAGAAACCGTAACCACTGTTGAGGAGATTCTGCGGTGGCGTTACTCAGCCATGGACACAGAACCCCCTTATGACCCAGAACTTACATGAATGCCCTCTGCCATTGCAAAGTTCCACTTCTCGAAACTCACAAGGCCACCAGAGCAGGTCTTCTCAGAGCATGTGATCACTTCTCTCGAAACCATATCTCAGCGTATTATGCTATAATCAGTATGTGGTAAAAAAGGATGACGGCAACCTATATACTTTCAAAGATGCTGACCTCCACAACCTCTGTGTATTTGACCTAATATTCCTTCACAAGATCTTCAACAAATACATGGAGAGGAGGTCAACATATTCGATTTCTCTTAGAAGGCTGATTGAGGTAATGCGCACTCAAGTCAAGTTCTACAGCCAGAAAGATTTCAACATCGCGATGAGGTTGGCCCAGCCAGATCTGAAGATTTCCCCTCCAAAAAATAGGCCTAGTTGGTTGCTTAGGTCTCATCCAAACACCATTGTCCACAATCCCATATTTGGGTTTGTATTCCTGGACAAGGATGAGAGTCTAAGGTTCTTCGATCCCAAAGAGACGCACAAATATTCCACAGAGTCTCTCGAATGGGTGTTCAACTTAGTGGTGACAGAGGTGTAGAGAGGGCATATAAGGGCGGATGAAGTGAACAACCTTCTAGAAACGATCAAGGTTCAAGTCTCCTTCAGAGAATAGATATTCAAAGTCTACAAAACCATCATGTTTGATCTGCAATTTGCCGTAGATGACTATCTAGAATCTGCTGTGGATTAATCTCTTGTAATAGTATAGGCCTGCTCAATATTTTCAATTCTTTCAATATTGTAATTCTTTTTCAGAGGATGAGTTTAATCTCCTCTTGTATTTTTTCATTAGTCAATTCTTGCACCCATTTGTCCAAATTTACTTTTTCATACTTAGGGGGAGATTGTTAGCTCTATTATTCATCTCTTGTAAAAGTATAGAAAAAGTATTTTGCAAGTCTTGACAAAAGGATATATTCCACAGAAGACAACAGAGGACTATCGACAGAAGCCTTATATTCGAGCAAGTAAAGAGTGACAGAACCTCTGATGTCTCTCACAGAGGTTYTGGAAAATGGTCCTCTGTCAATAAGAACATGCAAGTCAATTACAGCAAAGCCTCTGAGATGGCTCACAGAGGGTCTGTGGATTTCGTCTTCTGTGAAGATTATGTTCCAACAGTTTTTCATTGGTTATTAGCTGCATGTGTTTCTCACGTGACTAGGACATAATCGACTTTATTTGGACGGATTAGATGATTTCACGCATCAAGATCTTGTGAGTAAGGTCGTTAGAAACTAGTATAAATAGCGGCTAAGGCCTTTGTAATCAGTGTGCTTCCGTATTGTAATCGTCAATTTTTCAATTGAATGAACTGAAAAACCTTTGAAGCAATTCTCCTGCGTTCATCTTCTTCCTCATCTTGACTGTGTGTTCTTGGTTTATTTTACTCTGTTCTGTTCTTAATTTTGTTTCCGCTGCACTTTAATCGTCTTAGAATTCATTCAGAGTATTAGATCAATATCCAAGCTGAATTTAAGGTACAACACAACTAAAAATCACACAGATGTTAAATCGCACAAGAGATAAGCGGATAACTCCCTTAAATCGCACAAGGATTAATCGGATTAATATTCAACCAAAAATGCAAACTTTCACACTTTTTACCAAAATTTTGGATCAAAACATGAAAAATTATGAGTTTTGAAGAACATTTTCCAGAATACGAAAAATCAATTTTCGACCAAAACTGGTTTAAAAACTTGTTTAAAATGAAAAATAGTGTGAATCAAAGTTGTTCGAAATGCAAAAACGAATCTAGCGATGTAAATCTTTACAAATAACACTAAAAAAATTGACCGATTTAAGATCAAAAACCCTGTCTGGATGCAGTACTCTCAAGAACAGTGATGAACATCATGACCCAGATCGATGAATCTTCAAAAAAAAATCGTGAAAAATTCTGCAAAATCAGTTCAATCCTCTAAACAAACTGCTGTAGCTTGCTCTGATACCAATTGTGAAGTCAAAAAATCATACAAACATGATATGATCTTCAGGAATCAAGATGAACATAAAAGTAGAGAGAATATTATCAAAGATTGATTTGATTGAGAGAGAGAAAAATTTACAGCTCTAATCTTGATTACAATTCTGCTAATGATTTCGTAATTACAATTACAAAAGAAAATACTATTTATACTAGGAAATAGTAAAACTACACTATTACAAAATAAAGCTATTCTAAGGAGAAACTTGAATATAACTTTAACGCTCTAACTTGAACCCAACAGAAACTTTTTAGCTAATCTTCTATTAACAGATAACGTTTATCTAAACTATGGATAAGCTTTAGTAATTAAGATAAATTCGAAATCTAGCTGTTGACTTGTCATCTCCAGCTGTCATTCATGGTATGATGGATCATCCTTATCTTTAAGTCTACTCTAAGTGTAGTTGACCAGAGGTTCGATGAAGAAGCTCTTTCCATCGCATCCTTGGTCGTCCATCGGTCCTCTGGTTGTGCTCCAGACTTAGTCAATTCTGCCTTGATGTCTTCATCGGTCTTCTGGTTCTTCATCAATTATTGTTTTTCATTACTTTTTCACTTTATGAATTATGAGGTTTAACATTTGAAATCTTTATTTCTTTGTGATTTAAAGGTTTAGGATCACGGTTCTTATTGGAAATCATAGTCTGGATGTTATTGAGGAGGAAATAACAAGTTTGATCTGAAACTTTGAATGAACCTTATTCAATTAAAAAAAGGGTTAAAAGTGGCACTATGATATACTTGTTTAAGCACAAACCTATTTGGGGTTTTGATGCATTATTTGCAAGCATTGGGATTGGCTTGAAAAGTGAACGGTACTGGTAATATGTTCCAACTTGTTCGTATATATGAAAAGTTGTTTTACATAAAAGTTTTGGTGATTTTCACCCTGCAATATCATAAATAGTGTAACTCACTAGACCTTTTGGTCTAACCCTCGTTTTGTGATTTTACATATGTATTGCAGAAAGTGCAGACGGTAAGGGGAAAGGGAAAATGTAATATTTTCCTATATATATATATATATATATCTGCATGAAGAATTGTTTTTGACATGTATAGTTTTTATAGATGAAAGTTGATTAGTACGAGAATTGTATTTTTAATTTTTAAATCATGTATTCTGCATTGGTAGATTCTTGTACTAAGGGACGTGTATCAACATGTATTTCTAATGTATGAAGTATATGTTACATACAATGTGTGGAATGGGGTGTTACAGAAAGTGGTATCAGAGCCAGAGTTTAAGGGAATTAGTTATTCAACAGCATGATACCTAGACTTAAATTGTTTTATTACATGTTAAGGGACCTAGACACAGTTAGCAGCATTGGAAATAAATATGATGAGTTGAGGGAACAGTGTGTAAGGTAAATTTTAAATTTCATTTGACCAATGTAATTATGAATTGACAAGTACATATCTGAACTTGAATACTTCATTATATTTGGGAATGTGAATACGTGATTATTAACACTAAAATCTGTAGATGTCTAGCCGAACCCGGAGGTCTGAAAGAACAACTCGTCCTGTAACACCCCATATCACACATTGCATGTAACATATACTTCATACGAAAGAAATACATGTTTATACACAACTTAGGTCCCACAGTACAAGAAGCTACCAGTATAAAATACATGGCTCAAAAATTCAAAATACATTTCTTGTACTAATCATCGTTCATCAATCAAAACTATACATCATAAATAATTCTTCATGTAGATAAGCATTTAGGAAAATATCACATTTTCCCTTTCCCCTTACCGTCCGCACCTCCTGCAATACATAGTTAAAATCACAAAACGAGGGTTAGACCGAAAGGACTAGTGAGTTACCCTATTTAAGTTATTGCAGGGTGATAATCACCAAAACCTTTTAAATAAAACAACATTTCACATATATAATCAATATATGAACAAATGGGGCATAATACCAGTTCCTTCCCCTTTTCAAGCCAAGCATTCAGCTATTTAAATAACATACCTTTGAACCAATCAGGTTTCATATAATGCCACTTTTAAACTTTTTCTTAATCAAACAAGGTTTATGTAAAGTTTCAGGCCAAATTTGTTATTTTCTCCTCAATAACATCCAGACTACGATTTCCAATAAGAACTTTGATCCTAAATCTTTAAATTACAAAGAAATAAAGATCCCAAACCACAGTAATCTTAAGGGATATAATAGAAAGAGTTATATCATTCAACACACATACAAAGGCCACCCTTATATCAAATGTACACCTCTCTTTGATATGCCACCCTTATCCCATGGTACACCTCTGCTTGATATGTGTTAGGACTGAAAGTTAGTGTAAAATTGTATTCTTCTTGAAATTTACTATTGTTTATAATTAAAATAGACATCGTGTTTGACTTTGTATGTAAGGTTTGACTTTGACAAGGATTTTATTGTTTGACCCTATAAATAGGGTGTTAGTCTTGTAATTGTTGTAGGAAGCTTATTGTAAACTCAGATTTACGTAAAGAAAAGTTTGACCAAGTTTTGAGCATTGACTTTCTTTCTCTATCTCCTTCTTATGTATTCTTGAAAGAAAATCTCAGATCTGCCATTGTTCTTATGTGGCTTTTGAACAATTCAGTTCAGGACCCGGGCTGATAATTAACACTACGCGGAAAGCTTATCAACTTGAGTCTTCTAATACTGATAAAGCTGATTTAGATTCCTTATTTGAGAACTTTTATGAAGAATATTTTGAAAATAAATCTAATCAGTCTAATGTTTTGTCCAGGGATAATTCAAGTGGACAACAGTTATATGGTCCATCTCCTGATGTGCCAGCAACTGAAACATAAGAGGAAACGGAAGTAGTGGATGAAGAAAGAGAGATGGAAAATCCGAACAATCCCATTCAACGTGAAGAGGGTGGAAATTCTGAAATGCAAGAGGTATCGGTCGAACAAGACGATAATAATCTACCTCAACCAGATATTCAACCTATTCTAGTTCCTAATATTGAACCTTCACCTGAACACGTTCCTATAAACTCCCCAAGTACCTACACTGATCAAAACTCAGATCAAAGCTCCTATATTCCCCTACCTCATAGCAAGAAATGGACCCGAAATCACCCAATACATCAAGTAATTGGTGATTCATCAGCACCCATTCGTACATGGTTTGCGACGGCTAATGAGTGTCTCTATTCCATGTTCTTGAGTACTATTGAGCCGACTAAAGTTTCCGAAGCCTTATCTGATCCGGATTGGATATTAGCAATGCAAGAGGAGCTGAACCAGTTCGAAGCACTTAATGTCTGGAGATTGGTATCACGTCCCAACAACAAGACGATTATCGGTACTAAATGGGTATTCAAAAATAAAAGGACGAAGATGTTGTTGTGGTCAGAAATAAGGCCCGGCTCGTCGCTAAAAGATATAATCAACAAGAAGGCATTGACTACGATGAAACTTTTTCCCCGGTTGCAAGGATTGAAGCAATACGAATGTTTTTGGCGTACTCGACACACAAGAACTTCACGGTGTACCAGACGGACGTCAAGACAGCATTTTTGTATGGTCTTCTGAAGGAGGAAGTCTATGTCTCACAACCGGAGGGCTTTGTTGATCAGTCAAAGCCGGATCATGTCTACATCCTTGACCGAGCTCTTTCCGGTCTTAATCAAGCTCTGAGAGCCTGGTATGACATTTTATCAAAGTTTCTGGTAAAGTCAGGCTTCTCGAAAGATAATATGGACACAACCCTTTTGATTAAAAAGGAAAAGTCTGATATTATTTTGATGCAAATTTATGTAGACGACATAATATTTGGATCTACAAACCCCAAATATTGTAAAAACTTTTCTGCCTTGATGGTTTCCCATTTTAAAATAAGTATGATGGGTGAGATGAACTTCTTCTTAGGTCTCCAAGTAAAAAAATTATCTCTGGGCATCTTTATTTGTCAAACAAAATATATTTTAGATATCCTAACGAAATTTAATATGGAAAACTATTCATCTATCAAAACACCTCTGGCTCATGGAACGAAAATCCATGCTGATCCTTATGGAAGCTGTTGATCAGAAAACATATCGAGGCATAATAGGTTCTTTGATGTATTTGACGTCTTGTAGACCTGATATAATATTTTCAACACATCTTTGTGCCAGATATCAGTCTAATCCAAAGGAGTCCCATCTAAGTGCCGTTAAGCGCATTTTCCGATATCTTAAAGGGACTGCTAATCTTGGACTCTGGTATCCCGAGGGTACTAGTTTTGAACTGATAGCTTATTCAGATGCAAACTATGCAAGCTGTATGTTGGACAGGAAAAGTACATCAGAACATCTACAGTTTTTGGGAGACAAGCTAGTCAGTTGGGCATTAAAGAAACATAACTGTGTTTCAATTTCCACTGCTGAAACAGAATATGTAGCTGCTGCAAGCAGCTATTCTCAAGTGTTATGGATGCAGACACAGCTCAGTGACTACGGGTTCTACTTTAATAAAATTCCAATTTACTGTGATTCCAAAAGTGATATTGCCATTTCATGTAATCCTGTTCAACACACTAAAACCAAGCATATAAATATTCGGTATCATTTTATTAACGATCATGTTGAAAAAGGAACCATTGAACTGTATTTTGTAGATACAGAATTTCAATTAGCCGACTTATTTACGAAAGCTTTAGATGAAAAACGMTTTAGCTTTMTTGTATCTAAGTTAGGTATGTTGAATTTGAAATTTTGAATTTTTATTAAAAACAGTTCAATTTATTGAATTGTATTTAATTCAAATTCATTTGGTCAAATATCTGTATTTTTTAATACAAATCAGTGTTTCAATTTTTCTATCTGACTTTAAATTTCTTGATCGTGGGGATCTATATTTGAGGGGGAGTATGTAATAATGAATGATATGTCCAATTCCGAGCATTATAAAGGGAATCTGATGTAAAGATCAAGGGGGAGTAACTTCAAATTTGGCAAAATAGTCAAAAGAAGTGCGACTAGAGATAATTACAGAAAGATTATTCTTGTGCTACAACGACTGAGAGTTTTTGAATGAGAAGATCACTGTTTCAAAAGTTTACCGAAGAAAAAGTTTGGGATTTGTTGTCTGAAGATTCTTTCACGATCACATCTTGTACATTTTTTTTTTGATTGTCAAAAGAGAAGATCATCACGGTTCTACATTCGAGGGGGAGAATGTTAGAAGATCTTTCTCAACAAATAATTGTCTGAAGAATTCAAGTGAAGATTTTTTTTGATGTTTCTGAAGAAGTCATAGAGAGCGTAAAGAGACAAAGTTCAAAGGAGATTCAACGCGCGCAAATTCTTTCAAGTCTGAATACAAAGGGGGAGAATGTTAGGACTGAAAGTCAGTGTAAAATTGTATTCGTCTTGAAAGTTACTTTTGTCTATAATTAAAATAGACATCGTGTTTGACTTTGTATGTAAGGTGTTAGCTCTATTATTCACTTCTTGTAAAAGTATGAAAAAGTATTCTGCAAGTCTTGACAGAAGGATATCTTCCACAGAAGACAACAGAGAACTAACGACAGAAGCCTAATATTCGAGCAAGTAAAGTGTGTCAGAACCTTTGATGTCTCTCACAGAGGTTCTGGAAAATGGTCCTCTGTCAATAAGAACATGCAAGTCAATTACGGCAGAGCCTCTGAGATGGCTCACAGAGGGTCTGCGGATTTCGTCGTCTATGAAGATTATGTTCCAACTGTTTTTCAATGGTTATTAGCTGCATGTGCTTCTCACGTGACTAGGACTTAATCGACTTTATTTGGACGGCTTAGATAATTTCACGCGTCAAGATCTTGTAAGTAAGGTCGTTAGGAACTAGTATAAATAGCGGCTAAGGCCTCTGTAATCAGTGTGCTTTAGTATTGTAATCATCTAATTTTTCAATTGAATTGATTGAAAAACCTTTGAAGCAATTCTCCTGTGTTCATCTTCTTCCTCATCTTGACTATGTGTTATTGATTTATTTATTCTGTTCTGTTCTTATTATTGTTTCCGCTGCACTTTAATCGTCTTAGAATTCATTCAGAGTATTAGATCAATATCAAAGCTGAATTTAAGGTCCAACAATTGGTATCAGAGCAGGAATTGAATTCTTATTCTATTAATTCTATTTTTGGTATTAATCTGTATTTTATAGAACACCAGTTTTCTTCAGATTACCCTGTTTCACTCTATTAAATCAGTTTCATCTTGTTCTTATTTTTCTTCTTCAAATTTCAATGGCGAACTTGGCTAATACCTCGTTCATGAGTATTGGATCTCAATCAAAGCCTCCCACGCTTATCTGTGACGAATATCCGCAATGGAAGGTGCGCATGATCAACTTTTTGGAGGGAATTCACCCCAGAATTTATGAATTTCTCTACAATCTTCCTTGTGTGCCAATGAATTTAATTCCAAGAGTTCCAGCTGCTGGTACAACCCCTGAAGTTCCTGAGCATTATGAGCCAAGACCTATTGCTAACTGGAGCGATGAAGACAAGATATTGGTTGATTTGGGAAGCAAATGCAAAAGGTTGTTAATCATGGCAATACCTCATGAAATCCTCAAATGCATTGATCACTGCCAACTGTCCATGGATATTTGGGCAGAATTGGAGAAACAGATTGAAGGAGGTAAGAAAACTCTCAAGAACAATCGATCCATTTGCATTGATGAATATCATAGCTTCAAGGCTAAGGAGGGTGAATCCTTGTCAGACACATACTCATGATTAAACACCTTAATTAGCAATTGCAAGAGGTATGGAGTGATGAGAACTGCAGAGGACAAAAACTCTCTGTTCTTGAAGAGCCTTGGAATCGAATGGATGCATCTAACCATGTCAATGAAGGCCACCTTGGATTTGGAAGTATGGACTTTGGCTGACTTATTTGGTTCTCTTAATATTCAAGAGCCTCAAGTACTTAAAATGAAGAAGAACTATGGTGGTCCGCTTGCTCTGGTTGCAGAGGATGGCAGCTCTGG
>NW_020200581.1:136945-138379 GCF_001531365.2 Cynara cardunculus var. scolymus | reverse complement strand
TTCATTGGCTATGCATGGGACACTGCTGCATAGAGAGCATAAATTCCTAGGACACAAATTGTGGTTGTAAGCACAAATGTGAAATTTTATGATACTTTTCAGGTTACAAAAGATAAGTTCATTGAAGAGTTGAAAATTCAAGCTGGCAAGTCGCCAAATGCTACAATCACTCCAGACTTAGAACAACTCCTTGTAGAGTGGTATGAAGATGACAACGAGCCTGACATAACCTCTGCAGAAGTTGACAGTCAAGATCAAGCTACAAGAGCTAGTCCTTCCACAACATCTATTACAGAGCGAGCACCTCCCATTTCATCATCCTCTGTAACACCTTCCTCAGAAGCTTCTACACCAGAAGCTTCCCAAATAGAAAGTCCTCCAGACCTCTCCTCAAACCAAGCTCAAGAACATGTTCTAGAATCTGCATCTCAATCTTAACCTCAAATTCTTCAAGAAACAGTGCCCTCTGTTTAGCCACCATATGTTACTAAATGGACCAAAAGCCATCCACAATCTCAAATTACTGGAGAACCTTCTGCCGGTGTTAAGACGCGAGCCACTGCAAATTTCTGCTTATTTGCCTGTTTTGTAAGTGAAATTGAACCTCAAACAGTGGCAGAGGCTCTAGCAGATTCCTTCTAGGTTGATGCTATGCAAGATGAGCTCATTCAGTTTGACAGAAACCAGGTATGGACTCTTGTACCTCTGCCAAGTGGAAAGCTTGCAATAGGCACCAAGTGGGTTTTTTGCAATAAAAAGGATGAACAAGGCATGGTGGTGAGAAACAAGGCCAGATTGGTTGCCAAAGGATATTGTCAGGAAGAGGGCATCGACTATGAGGAAAGCTTTGCCCCTATGGCTAGACTAGAAGCAATTCACATATTTCTGGCATTCGCTGCTCACAAAGGGTTTAAAGTGTTCCAAATGGATGTGAACTCAGCCTTCTTAAACGGCAAAATCAAAGAAGAGGTCTATTTCAAGCAACCACCAGGGTTTGAAAGTGAGAAGTATCCTAACCACGTCTATTTCCTAGACAAAGCTCTGCATGGTCTCAAACAGGCTCCCAGAGAATGGTATGAACGCTTGTCCATCTTTCTTACTACAAATGGTTTTCACAGAGGTACAGCTGACATTACTTTGTTTTATAAGAAACAGAATGATGATATTTTGCTTGTACAAATATATGTTGATGACATAATCTTTGGTTCAACTGACGTTTCTATGTACAAAGAGTTTGAGTTTTTAATGCATAGTGAATTTGGGATGAGCATGATGGGAGAACTCACTTTCTTCTTAGGTCTACAAGTGAAGCAATCCTCCGAAGGAATTTTCATTAATCAATCTAAAAATGTATATGACCTTTTGAAGAAGTACAAGATGAATGATGCCTCTCCCATGAGGACACCAATGGCCCCTGGCCAGAAACTTCATAAG
>NW_020200581.1:116089-136318 GCF_001531365.2 Cynara cardunculus var. scolymus | reverse complement strand
TTTTGTATAAAGTTTTTTCATTGAATAATCTCTTTTTGTATATAGTTTTACTTCCTGATTAATCTTCACTTGTTTTCATAGTTAATAGGTTTATCTTGAAGAGACTTGCAAGGTTTGAGGGGGAGTATGTGCTTGAAAAGGAATAAAACCTATTGAAGAAGAAAAATCTTTCATCACATAAGTCTTTTCACAGATCCTCTGTGATAACTCCAGACGCTCTTTGAACGGATCCTCTGTCGATACTTCTTCTTAGGATTTTAAATGTTTTTGTTTTGAGGGGGAGCCATGGAAGGTGGCTCATAGGGGGAGTTTTTGTATTGAAAACCAAAACCTCAGAAGGTGCCAAAACTTTTGAAGTATCTTGATCTCAGAGGTCAACTCATYAGAACCTCTAGTGCTTCTAACAGAGGCTCTGTGGGTCTGAACTGAGCAAGTACTCATCTCTCTGAGGATTTTTCAAACTGTTTAAGTAAATAAAGGTGTAACATGTTAGAAGGCCCCGCACATATCACAAAGGCTCTATTACCCTTAGGCCTCTGACAGAACTCTCTTCTATAGTTCTCTATTATTGATATGGTGCGCGTGGTTTTGTGGATAAGGGTTAAAGCATATCGTGCGCGTGTCAGAAACGGGGGCGCACATCATCAATCGTGCGTCTTCCCAACACCGTGTGTCATATTTTTGATTCGTCCCTACCAAAAGCCACTCATCACGATTTTTCACCTAATAAACGGTTCGCTTTCAAATTCCTCACTATAAATACCCTTCCCCCCAACATAAACCCCTTCACTTATCTAAAATCTCCAACCTGCAAAATTTCAAGCTTTCCAAAACATACAACAATGTCTTCAAGCTCTTCCGCCTCCGCTCAATCTGAACACAACCCTAGCGACAACGAAGTAAATCAATCACAGACACTCACTTCTCATGCCCTATCATTCTTCCAAAATCAATATGAGAGAGTGGTACTTGTAAAGAAACCCAAGAACTATTATTTCGCTCCCTTACCAACTGGCTTCCCTGAATACACATATCCTCTTATCGAAATCCTTCGAAATCACCCTATATATTATGCTCTCACAGCAACTAAACCAACCCCAGAAACCTATATTACCCAATTTTTGCTAAGTTCATATATTACTACCCTGGAGAATTCTGGATTAAGCATAGTAGGTTATGCTTCACACCCTACTGTCAAATCGCTTGTTCCAATGGAATTGAATGTGAATACCCTGCGCACAGCCCTACATCTACCTTCCTTGGAAAATCTGAATTTGGATTCCTTCGCGCCATCTTCTACAGACACCGAATTAATAGAGTTCCTTGAATTTCATTCCTACATAGCAAAGACAAAAATCATTAAAAGGACTGAATTCAAAAGGAAGGGCCTTCCCCCAATTTGGAATACTCTGTTCTCGATAATAAATTGTTGTCTAACAGGAAAGGTCGGCAGCCATGACCAAGCTTCACATGCCATAATTTCCATTGTATATGAAATCTACTTCAATCTGCCCCTTGATTACGCACAACTCATCTTCGAAGACATGGTGGGCTTAATAAAAAAAAGTGTGCTGCTCAAAGGGGTGAGAAATCAAAGGTGAAGGCACAGAAGAAAGCCAAATATTACCTCAATCATCCTAACTTAATCCTACAGAGGTTTTTTGGCTTGGTCTTTGGTTAAATGATAGCAGAGAAGCTGCCCTCTGCAGAGCCAAATGCATGATTGKATCCAATGAAGGAGTTCCACCCCACAGAGCATGAGCTAGGGTACAGAAGCCCAAGRCCWCTATCAAAAGCCATGCTCAAATACCTTAGCAAAGGAGATAGAAAATCGTATGGACGTGGATACAGGAGGCCAGAGCCGGTCCCTGAAACCCCTCCACGCATAGGTATCCCTATAAGAGAGAGAGTGCAAAAAATGAGGGTTGAGGGAAGAAGGGAGGAGGCAGCAGAGGCTAGGGAGATGAGTGAGGACAGACCAAAGGTAGTAAGTCCCCCACAAAAACAAAAGAAGACAAAGAACACTCAGAAGGATGTCGACTCTTCGGAGAAAAAGAAAGGGAAGAAGAGACCCGCAGAAGAAGAGGGTCCAAGTAGTCCTCTGCCAAAACTGAAAAAGAAGAAATCGAAGAAGGCCCAACCCGCAGAGGTTGAGGTCACAGAGGCTGCAATCCAAGAAAGCCCAGCAGAGGCTGCTCCTCAGAGCAGAAGGTTGCGCAAGACTGTACAAGTAGAGTCCCCAACAGAGCAAATGCACGATGTAATCTTCGA
Source organism: Cynara cardunculus var. scolymus (assembly GCF_001531365.2). NCBI lineage: Eukaryota > Viridiplantae > Streptophyta > Magnoliopsida > Asterales > Asteraceae > Cynara > Cynara cardunculus. The sequence goes on along the minus strand of NW_020200581.1, from coordinate 134,047 downwards.
CCTCCTACAAGGGTTTAAAGCACCCACAGAGGTGGCAGATTTGGGGACAGAAGTCGTTCTAGACGACGAAGAAGAAGAATTGGAGTTAGATGAGGGCGAAAAAGATGCCGAAGGCACATATCCAAGCCCCCCTCCTAGTGCAACCCACATTTCTAGGGACCCTGTTCTAGAGGGAACCCCTATTGAAAAAATCGTGCACACGCTGAACCCAACCCAAACCTACCTCGCAGAGGATATTCTTTCGTCCTCTGTCGAATGCACAGTCCGGGAACCACAATCTACTCCAACATGCTCTCAAAAGGATGTTGGTTTTAAAATAAGAGTCCATTTGCCCAAGGACTCGTCACAACCCAGAGAGGCATCCGTTGCCCCTCCACACTTGAGTGAACAACCAAGTTATGCTTCAAAGGCATACGAGAGATTCACAGAGACCGCAGGTCTAGAATGCCCAGTCTCATCTCGATCCCTCTGCCAAGTTAGGCTCTGAACCTACTTGGCACGACATCGACAGAACACTGGTAGGCTCTCCAATTGGAGATGTTCGAGGATCCGGTGGAAGTCCTCGAGCTGACATCGACAAACCAGTCACTGAGGGCGCCTTACACTCCGAGGCTACTAGGTCACCATGTGTTGATGATCTAGGTTCCCCGAGTACTTATATGACGAAGGAGGAGTTACAAACCTTCGCCACAGAGGTATTCAAGAGGATGGATGAGTTGAAAAGCTTGTTCTCCTCCCAACCAGCGACAGAGGCTCTTGCACCTCTAACAGAGGCTCTGAAAGAGTTGACTTCCACAACTTCTGAGCTCAAGGCGACCGTATCAGCCCTTTAGAGCTCTGTCCTCAACAAAGACGACCTCACAAAAGCTTTTAGCGCCCTGTCTCTCAACCCTTCTTTAATCCAAAAGCTCAAGACAGAATTAACAGAGGTTGCCGCCCAATTTGCTGCAGACTTCATTTCCGCCGACTACACCAATTATTCTGCCTTCAAGGATGAGATCAAAGGGATGTTCTCCTCTGCGGTCACTTATGACATTGATTTTAAATCCTCCAGGGCTAACATTAACCATCTAGCCACTCACAGAGAGCTAGACGCAATGGTTGAAGCCCATGGAGAGACCGTGCGGAAATACAATGACCATCTTCTCAAGGAAGCCCGAGCAACCAATGAATCAATAAGAGACTGCACAAAGAAACTCGTCGCAGAGGGTCAAAACTTCAGAAATGAAATCTATCGATGCATCTCTAAAATGAAATGGGCCACAGAGATGGATATCAACAATGCCTCTGTGAATACTGAGATGGTCATTGAAAAGATGGAGAAGGCGGCTTCCAAAGTTCTAAGGCGATTGAAGAAGGCTGCCCTTACTACTTGCAAGACAGAGGCCACTAAAATCCATGACGATCAAGGAGGCGATGACCATGATCATCATGAGGGGGAGAAGAAGGCAGAGGAACCAAAGAAGACAACCTCTGCCAAACAACTAAAAATATTGGACTCTGCTGCTTCCCTATTCTCAAAAGACAAATCTCTAGAGCCTAAGGGGAAAGGCAAGGGTAAAGCAGTAGAGGAGTCACCACAAAAGGGGTCAAGCTCTGAAACGCCAGAGGAGATCAATGAAGAAGAGTATGATGACCCAGATCTTGTTCGAGCACTAAAGGCTTCTTTGGCAGAGGCACAGACGAGAAAGGGCAGAGACCCCATCCCCAGAGTTGGAGAAGGCTCTTCTTCCAAACTCACAAAGATACCAGAAGAAACATCCACGGGTACGTTTGACGCTCTGGTAGGAACTGTCAAGCCTATCCTACAAGAGAGGTCTACCCAGAGGCCTATACTAGAAGAAGAATCCAGAACGCCAGAATCTACCATAGTGGGGAGGGTATCTGAGATCCTTGAATCTATGAGCAAGATTCCTATGTAGAAGGTGCGCACAGAGCCCGTAACCACTGTTGAGGAGATTCTGCGGTGGCGTTACTCAGCCGTGGACACAGAGCCCCCTTATGACCCAGAGCTTACAGGAATGCCCTCTGCCATTGCAAAGTTCCACTTCTCGAAACTCACCAGGCCACCAGAGCAGGTCTTCTCAGAGCATGTGATCACTTCTTTCGAGACCATATCTCTATGAACTATGCCAAAGAAGACCGTGCTATATACTTAATACATGGTGAAGAGGGATGATGGTAACCTCTATACTTTCACAGATGCTAACTTCCACAACCTCTGCGTATTTGACCTAATCTTCTTGCACAAGATCTTGAACAAATACATGGAGAGGAGGTCAACATATTCGATTTCTCTCAGAAGGCTGATTGAGGTAATGCGCGCTCAAGTCAAGTTCTACAGCCAGAAAGATTTCGACATTGCTATGAGGTTGGCCCAGCCAGATCTGAAGATTTCCCCTCCAAAGAACAGACCAAGTTGGCTGCTTAGATTTCATCCCAACACCATTGTCCACAATCCCATCTTTGGGTTTGTTTTCCTGGACAAGGATGAGATTCTAAGGTTCTTTGATCCAAAAGAGACGAACAAATATTCAACAGAGTCTCTCGAGTGGGTGTTCAACTTAGTGGTGACAGAGGTGTAGAGAGGGCATATAAGGGCGGATGAAGTGACCAACCTTCTGGGAAACAATCAAGATACAAGTCTCCTTCAGAGAATGGATTTTCAAAGTCTACAAGACTGTCAAATCTGACCTGCAATATTTCGTAGACGATTTTCCAAACTCTGCGGTGGAGTAATCTCTTATAATAGTATAGGCCTGCACTATCTTTCAATTCGTTCATTTATGTAATTCTTTATCAGAGGATGAGTTTAATCTCCTCTTGTATTTTTTCATTAGTCAATTGTTGCACCCATTTGTACAAATTTACTTTTTCATACTTAGGGGGAGATTGTTAGCTCTATCATTCACTTATCGTAAAAGTATGAAAAAATATTCTGCAAGTCTTGACAGAAGGATATCTTCCACAGAAGACAACAGAGGACTAACGATAGAAGCCTAATACTCGAGCAAGTAAAGTGTGTTAGAACCTCTGATGTCTCTCATAGAGGTTCTGGAAAATGGTCATCTGTCAATAAGAACATGCATGTCATTTACAGCAGACCCTCCGAGATGGCTCACAGAGGGTCTGCGGATTTCGTCTTCTGTGAAGATTATGTTCCAACTGTTTTTCAATGGTTATTAGCCGCATGTGCTTCTCACGTGACTAGGACTTAATCGAMTTTATTTGGACGGCTTAGATGATTTCACGCGTCAAGATCTTGTCAGTAAGGTCGTTAGGRACTAGTATAAATAGCGGCTAAGGCCTTTGTAATCAGTGTGCTTCAGTATTGTAATCGTCTAATTTTTCAATTAAATTGATTGAAAAACCTTTGAAGCAATTCTCCTGTATTCATCTTCTTCTTCGTCTTGAATGTGTGTTCTAGATTTATTTACTCTGTTTTGTTCTTATTATTGTTTCCGCTGCACTTTAATCGTCTTAGAGTTCATTCAGAGTATTAGATCAATATCAAAGCTGAATTTAAGGTCCAACATAAGGTTTGACTTTGACTAGGCTTTTATTGTTTGACCCTATAAATAGGGTGTTAGTCTTGTAATTGTTGTAGGAAGCTTATTGTAAAATCAAATTTACGTAAAGAAAAGTTTGACCAAGTTTTGAGCATTGACTTTCTCTCTCTATCTACTTCTTATGTGTTCTTGAAAGAAAATCTCAGATTTGCCATTGTTCTTGAAGGATTTTCATGGAAGATTGATTATATTGGGACAACAATTGGTATCAGAGCAGGAGTGCATCAAAATCAAAGGGAAGAAATCAAGATCTGAAGATTTTTTTAATTTTTTTATGTGTTCTTCTTAATATTCTTCATGTTCTTCATTTTTTTTTAAGTTTGATCCAAAAATTTTGGAAAATTTTGTATTTTTTGTGTTAAATTCGGGATGAAAATGTGCGGGAACACTTTGTGAATCTTTGTTATTCACAAAGATTTGTGATTTGATCATCCGATTTTTAGTTTTTGGTGATTTTTGTGTTTTTTAAAAATTTTGTGTTCTTGATTATTATTTTTAAATCTGGGTTTTTGATCCATTTTTTTGTTAAAATTTTATTGTTTCTGTGTTTTTGATTTTTTTTATTCATTCAAGGCCCATTTCATAGAGGCCCGTATCAAGTAAGTTCATCTCAAATGACAGGACTTGGCATTCATCGCTGGCATTCATCGCTCAAGATCATACCTTAATCGCTCAAGTTCTTCCCTAAATCGCTCACCCAAGATTAACAAAAGGGACAATTAAATTCTGAAGTTTAAATCGCCCAGTTTTGAGCATCTTCATCGCACAATAGTTTGACCTAATCGATTTCTATTATGTTTGCGTTTCATCCAATTTGCTTGCTCACAGGTCGCTCAACCGATTAAGTGTAAATCGATCAACAAGCTTGATCGGACATTGTATCCTCAGCCAACGGCCTGTCCGGTTTAGGTACTTAAATCATCTAACCTAGCCGATTTCGTCTAAATTGCTCACTCCATCCATAAGATCTTCATCGACTTAGCCAGTTTCTGCTTAAATCGCTCAACAGAGGTCTAATCGATTTAGGATATATCGCTCAATCTCCTTGACCGGATTGATAAATAGCTCAACTCATGTTCAACGGATTAGTAAGGTTCTTCTAAATCACTCGATTCATCCGGATTAAAGGACATCGCTCACCCTGCTGTAGCAGAAAATGTTCTAGACCTATCTGTGCACCTGTTGTGATTACGCAAAAGACAGGGTCTATCAATTTGTTGTGTAGAACAAGTCTATTGTTCTGGTCGAATTTAAGTTGTTTCTCGCACAAAGCTTGACCGGAGATCACATATTTGTTCGACTCATTGAGCGATCTTCATCTAATTCGCAGGACAGCCTGATCGGATTACCTTAAATCGATTGGCATTGTTTCATCCGATTTTGAGATTTTGTCCAGATTTGGTCTAAATTGTTTGCTTCTGTTTTTACATCTGATTTGGATTCGTGATTCTGTTTTTCAAGTTTTGGCTGACCTTCTCTGTTCAAATTCTTATTTTATCACAGACTTGTTTGTTTACTGTGTTTAACTTTTGGTTGATTTCTGTGTTGACTGCCGATTGGAGAAATCAGTATTCTGGAACGGAGTGAAAGCTACTAAGTGGTTTGAGCGGACATCTAAATCGCTCAATTGGGTAGATAAAGTTCTTCTTATTGTGTTGCTTGCATCGGGATTAACCCTCAAGATTTGTGCAACCTCCATATATTTGGGAAGAGTACCTGTTGACCTAAATCAATAATCATTAAATCAATTTCAGTGGTTTTAAACTTGGACTGTGTAAATCTGTCATTGGTTGCGTCACATTGACCGTTTCAAGGAAATCATGTTTCATCAAGGAAATCCTGTTTCATCAAGGAAGTCACAGGCTTGCTATTTTATCAAGGATATCATAGGTTGCTGTTTGATTTTAAGGTTCTGGATAGCACAAAGTTTCTTGATTTCACCTGCTTGTTTGATTATTTTGACAGCTTCTATCAGATTTGATTTGGTTTGTTCTTGTTGTTTCATTAAGGATTTGAGGTTTTGTTCCTGTTGATGTAGAAACAATAACTGGTCAGAGTGTTGCTCCATCTTCACAGGCGTAAACAGTCTAATATCATGTTGTGAGCAATTAACAGAATGTCTTGAGCTGACAAGTGACCAGCAGATAGAAGCTATACTTTGTGTGGTGGTTTATAATCAAGTCTTGACTGGATAGAAGATGTAGTCCTATTCAATTTAAAATATTTTGTTCAGCAGTTTAGTGGTGGTTGCAAGATTTGAGAGAATTAAGCTCAATCTATGAGGGATTTAACAACATCCTGATCAAGGTTCAACAACATCTTTGTGTGATTTATAGGTTGAGTATTGAGTGAAGTTTTAACTGTTTTTACTGATTTTAGACAATTTTTCGTCGTTTTTCTAATTTTTCAACAGTTTTAGTGTTTTTTCTGTTATTCTTTTTGAGCTAAATTGTTCCTGATTTATTTTATATGATTTCATTGCATTAGATCCTTTGATCAATCTACTTCTGAAATGGCAGCTTTTTATGAGAGAGAATACAGAGAGCTTAAAGAAAAATACGATAAAATAAATTCTAAGCTTAATAAGAATATATCATGCACAATTCGTCTGACTGACTATCATGAGAGAGAGAAAGAAGAAAAGAGAGTTTTGCAAGAAAAGCTGTGCGATCTGATGAAAATTGGTTCTAATCCACAAGAGACAGTTAGTTTGAAGAAACAGATCGAAGTATTAACAGCTAAACTGCATAGATCTGAACTGCAAGTTGATTTTTTGGAGAGGAATAAAGGTTTAGAAATTGAGAAGGTTTTAAATGCAGAAAGAAAGGAATTGGAAAAAGAAAAGATTTATTGATTTCGAGAAACGGTTTTGTACTAAACGTGAATCTTATGAAAATAAGATTAACTCTCTTGAGCTGAATGCTAAATTTCTTTTAAATCAAATTTCAGATTTTGAACAACTTATCATCTTGGAACGAGCCAAGGTTGATAAAGAAAAGAAAGAGGCTGAACAAAAGCAAAAAGCTTTAGATGAAGAGAAAAGGTTGTTTGTTCTTCAGAAGAGAAGTATTGTCAAGAAACATGTTGCAATTGCCAAAGAGCTTACTGAGAAAAAGAAATGGCTTGACATTGCTTCGGAGAATGGTAAAGGAAATTCAGATGAAGAAAGAAAGAAGTTTGAGAAAGAAAGGAAAGTATTTGAAAAGTTAAAGAAGAAATGAAAGTATTTGAAAAGTTAAAGAAGAAATTAGAAAATAAGTTTTTGGATATTGCAAAGAAATTGTCTGATCTAGAGACAGTTTTGTAACTGAATTGAACATGAGAACTGAACTTAAAAAGAAATACAACTTAGTTGTTGATGAAATAGACCAGTTATTAATAGACTTTTCATGTGCTAAAAGCCCAACTGGTTCTCAATTACAGTGTAAAACTAGCTTTTATGACTGTTCTAGTGTTAAATCTAACAGTTATTATAGCAGTCCTAAATCAACTGTTTCTAAGAACAATTCTCGTTCTTCAAATCAGTATTATCAAGGGTATGTCATTGGATCACCCAATTATCATTCAAAAATTAAAAGCATTTGGGTTAATAAAGTTGATTCTGTTTTATCTCATACACCTATTGTTACTAACTATGTTATTCCTTGCATTGTGAGATCCACTAATGATCTGATCAATCTTAGCAAGAGAAGAATTATGTGCTCAACATGCAGAACCGATGAATTTGTCAATAAGAAAAGGTTCAACAGGTGGCGTGGAGATAACAACTATCAGAACAGTTGGAAAGGTAAGAACATGTATGATCACAATAACTGATATGGGTCATATTTTATTTCTGATCATCCTGTTCAAAGTGCTAAAAAGAATAAATCAAATAGAAATAGATGGTTTGGAATTTACAACATACCCCAACCCGATACTAACAAAATAGGACCCAAGTTCGTTTGGGTACCAAAATCTACTTAATCTGGTTTTGCAGGTGTGTCAATGTTGTGCTGATCAGAATATCATTTCAGTGATACACCAATGCAAGGGGAGTTGTAATCTGTTCCACTAAGGCTTCTAAACACTCAGTTTAGAACCAGTGCTTAAAATGTGTCCTTTTTAATTTTTGAGCTTAACTGAAAAATTTTTGATATCAACTTTCTAGGGGGAGTCTCTAGAAATTCTAAATAAATGTTTTCTGGAAATGAATAAATTTTTGGAAACGAGTACATTCTCTGAACAGGTATTTCCTGAGATTTTACTTGTGTAATTTCTTGTCGTACATAACTCCAATACCTGTTTCAACTATTCTTCATACTGTTATTATCACGGTTCTTACAATAAAATCATTTTCGGTATAATACGGTCGTTTGTATTCAAATTTGTTTTCTGATATTTTTTTAAATTGATTGATATACATTCGATAATTTTTTTAATATCAGAATCTGTAAACTTGTACTTACAGATCTTCATTCATTTATCTCATATTCCGAATAATTTGATCTTTGTCGCATCATTCCTTATTGATTGTGCCTAAAGACAAATTTCTTGATCAATTTTTATCTGATCATTGTGCTTATTTGCAATAATAATTTTGATCAATCACTGGGATCAACTGAGCTTACAGTATTTTAGGAGGGACTAAGTGCTTATTAAAAATACCTCTATGGAATGTCAAAACAGACAGACCTACCCAAGAGGACAACCATATCTGAGTGAGCTTTTAATACAAAAGGGTTGTGTGCTGAGATTAAAATGAAAAAGAGAGGGGTAGTTGTTGTGAGCTAAAAGAATTGATGAGAGTTGTGTCAGGATTAAATGAATACGAAAATCCTGTTCAAACTTCTAAAATCCGGGCATACCACATAATCTATTAGTTCTCAATTCTTTCGAGACTAATATTGAAAAAGGCAAAGCCCAGGCCAATTCTTGTCACAACCCCACCAACTACTCATTTATCTCTCAACAAATAAGTGTTTCAATAACACTTGGGGCATGCAGCTCATCATCTATCAATTTCTCATTTAGAGAAAGTTGATATTGAATCAGAAGGATATATGTCCCCCTTCAAGTCTTTTTTATCACTAATTGAGTTTGATAAATTTGTGTAGTCCACACAATTTATCTTTTTGAGCCTAAAAAGAAGTATTAGTTGCTTTATCTTTTTACACTACACAGATTGCATTTTATACGTTATTGTGCCGAAACATTCATAGATATGCTTTTATTAAGCTATCGATGATTGAATGGAAGACCTAGTGAGATGAGCCTCATAAAGTCTCATATATACAGTACATCCGTTGTACTGAGTATATCTGTTATACTCACAGACCAATATTTTTATAAGATTGAAAACAATTTCATTCGTTGAAATTGGTTGTTATCTTCCCATTTCCTTAATCTGAAAAAAGATTAAATAAGTGGATTTGCAAAGATCTACTTACAACATTATGAATTGACGGCTTACGCGGAGGATTTCATTCATTTTTGTGTATGATGGAATGATTCTCATTTCATCATAAGAGGGTGTATGTAATAATGAATGAAATGTCCAATCCCGAACATTATAAAGGGAATCTGATGTAAAGATCAAGGGGGAGTAACTTCAAATTTGGCAAAAGAGTCAAAAGAAGTGCGACTCGAGATAATTACAGAAAGATTATTCCTGTGCTCCAACGACTGAGAGTTTTTGAATGAGAAGATCATTGTTTCAAAAGTTTACCAAAGAAAAACTCTGGGATTTGTTGTCTAAAGATTCCTTCAAGATCACATCTTGTACATTTTCTTTCTGATTGTCAAAAGAAAAGATCATCACGGTTCTACATTCGAGGGGGAGAATGTTAGAAGATCTTTCTCAACAGATAATTGTCTGAAGATTTCAAGTGAAGATTGTTTTGATGTTTCTAAAGAAGTCATAGGGAGCGTAAAGAGACAAAGTTCAAACGAGATTCAACGTGCGCAAATTCTTTCAAGTCTGAATACAAAGGGGGAGAATGTTAGGACTAATTGCCAGTGTAAAATTGTATTCGTCTTGAAAGTTACTATTGTATATAATTTAAATAGACATTGTGTTTGACTTTGTATGTAAGGTTTGACTTTGACWAGGCTTTTATTGTTTGACCCTATAAATAGGGTGTTWGTCTTGTAATYKTDGTAGGAAGCTTATTGTAAAATCAAATTTACGTAAACAAAAGTTTGACCAAGTTTTGAGCATTGACTTTCTCTCTCTATCTCCTTCTTATGTGTTATTGTAAGAAAATCTCAGATCTGCCATTGTTCTTGAAGGATATTCATGGAAGATTGATTATATTGGGACAACAATATGTCACCCTTATCCCATGGTACACTTCTCCTTGATATGCCCCCCTTATTTCTTCATCAAAACATTTTACAAAAACAATTCCAAATAGACCGCAATCAATGGAATTATTATCAATCCAAAATCATTTATATCAAATTTTCCATTTTGTGATAAAATAACAATTTTATCAATCAAGCACAAGGCATAGTACAAATCCGGTCAACTTGGCTTGGCCGGACTTCATCTCCGGTCAAGTCTTGGCATAAGGTATTTCTGATAAGCACTCAGTCCCTCCTAAAATTTAGCATTATGCTCAATTGATCACAAACAATTGATCAAAAATAATATTTCTTTAAAGCACAATGATCAAATAAAAAATTGATCAAGAAATTTGGCTTTAAGCACAAATAACAAAAGAATGATGCAACAACGATTAGATTATTCGATATTCGAGAGAAATGAATGAAGATCTGTAAGAACAAGTTTACAGATTTTGATATTCAAAAAAAAATTATCGAATATATATGTATCAATGTAAAAAAATATCCGAAAACAAAGTTAAATACAAACGAGCATATTATCACCGAAAATGATTTTCGTATAAGAGACGTGATAATAACAGTTTGAAGAATAGCTGAAACAGGTATTGGAGTTATGTACAATGAGAAATTACGCAAGTAAAATATCAGGAAATACCTGTTCAGAAAATGTACTCGTTTCAGAAAACAGTTCCATTTCCGAAAATGTCCAGAAGCCTTGGTAAAGCACGGGTCCTGAACTGAAATGTTTAGAAGTCTCGTTTGGAATAAATTACAACTCCCCCTGCATTGGTGTATCATAGAAATGATACTCTGATCAGTACAAACTTGACACACCTACAAAACCAGGTTAAGTAGATTTTGGTACCCAAACAAACTTGGGTCCTATTTTGTTAGTATCGGGTTGGGGTATGTTGAAATTTCCAAACCATTTATTTCTATAAGATATTTTCTTTTCAGCACTATTAACAAGATGATTATATACATAATATGATYCATGCYAGTTATTATAATCATACCTGTTCTTACCTTTCCAGTTGTTCTGATAGCTGTTATCTCCATGCCTCCTGTTGAACCTTTTGTTATTAACAAAATTATTGGTTCTGCATGTTGAGCACATAATCCTTCTCTTGCTAAGATTGATCAGATCATTAGTGGATCTCACAATGCAAGGAAGATTGTTAGTAACAACAAGTGTATGAGATAAAACAGATTCAAACTTATTGACCCAAATGCTTTTAACCTTTGAAGAGTAATTGGGTGATCCAATGACATACCCTTGATAGTACTGATTTGAAGATCGACAATTGTTCTTAGAAAGAGTTGATTTAGGACTACTTGAATAACTGTTCGATTTGGAACAATCATAAAAGTTAGTTTTACACTGTGATTGAGAACCAGTTGGGCTTTTAGTACACAAAAAGTGTTTGACTTTTTGTAAAAGCTGGTCTCTTTCAACAGTAACTAAATCAAATATAATTTTCAGTTCAGTTCTCATCTTCATCTCAGTTTCAAGATCTGTCTTTAGATCAGACAATTTACTTGTAGTGTCCAGGAGTTTACCTTCTAACTCCTTCTGTAGCATTTCAAACTTTTTCTTTTGATTTATCAACTCTCGTTCCTCTTCATCTGAGCTGCTCTTGTCATTCTCCAAAGTGATGTCAAGCCACTTTTTCTTACTTGCAAGCTCTTTAGCAATTGTTGTATACTTCTTTGAAGCATTTCTTTTCTCAAGGGCAAATTGCTTTTTCTCTTCGTCTAAAGCCTTTTGCTTGCGATCAATGCTTTCAGACAATTTCTGTAATTGACTCTGACAATCTTCGGAGATGTCTTTCTTTTCTTTATCAGTCTTGGCTCGTTACAAGATGATCAGCTGCTCAAAATCCGAGATTTGCTTTAACAGCATCTTTGCGTTCAGCTCGAGAGAGTTAATCTTATTCTCAAATGATTTTCGTTCAGAATCAAATCTTTTCTCAATCTCTATAATCTTATTCTTTTCTTTCTCTAAAACATTCTTTTCAATATTCAAATCCTTCTCCGCTTTCAAAACCTTTTCTTTCTCTAAATTCAAAAGCTTTCTTAGCTCAATCAGATCACTTTCAGATTTATGAACCTTCTCAGTTAAATCCTTTGTCTCTGTATTATTCCTTTGAGAGTTTTTCTCAATTGAAAGTGCACTTCTAACTTCTTTGAGTTTACTGAAAAGATCTTTATTAGCTTTACTCCAAGTCTTCAAATCCTCTTCATAATCTTTTCTTACAGAGCTGAGAGTGTTCTCGAGTTTTTCAATTCTATACTCAAATTCCTTCTCGATTCTTTCAGATTGTTTTTTATGATCTTTCTTTAAATCTTTGATACATTCCAGATCAGAGTGATTCTCATAGTACTATTTTATGAATTTATATTTATAATCCACTATGTTCTTTTCCAGCTCAACAATCTGAGCTCTCATCTCCTTTAGAATATCTGCCATTAAAAAAAATTGATCAGTTATAGAATCTATGCGATGAAATCAGACAAAAAAATCAGAAACAGTTAAGCTAAAAAAAACACACTAAAACTGATGAGAAATCAGATAATTGACCAAAAACTATCAAAAATCAGTAAAAACTGTCAAAACTGTTGAAAACAGTTAAAACTGTTAAAAACAGTCAAACACAGTTGAAACTGATGAAAAACAGTTTACGCAACAGAAAACAGTTCAATGATTCTCAAACAGTTGAAAACACAAACAGAAACAGATAAATAAAATGATCCAAAATTAAAATCTAAATAAAAATTAAAAACTCAAAGACTAAAGACACAACAAGTATAAGCCCAAGAAATAAATGTCCAAGTCCAAAACAATTGTCCAAGACCAAATTCTGATTCTAGTCCAAATCAAAATTAGAGAAAGTAAAATATCTAAAACTAGAGATGAAACTACAAATAGAAATCAACAATTAACAAATAGCTATCTTGGACTCTTGCTTCTGCCTTCCCTTTTGCCAATCGTACTCAGCCGCTAATATCTCAATCACACGGGGAAATGCTCGACCTTTCGTAACAACAATGTGGATCTTTTCTTCAGAATAAGATAGAAGTGTTTGACAGCAAGATGTTCCTTCCAATCATTAGTCCCTGCAATTCAATCACTGCATGGAAATATTCAACCTACTGCCTAAAACAGCCAAACAAAAATTGTTCACTATACAAGCTTTCTGATCACTGCAGAAACCTGGTCAACACACAGCGATCAATTCACAACCTCTGAAGTACACTCAAAGCTACCTAAACCTGCTGTACATTGCTAAACCACCTAACTTTCACAAACTATTAAAACAAAGAAATCTGCAGTATTCACAGAAGCTCTATTTCACAACCTTCTGCATTGAAAGTTCAGACAGAATGGAAACACATCAAGTTCAGGCCATGAGAAACTTACAGCCTCAAATCCTTAAAGAAACAGCAAGAACAAACAGCTGCAAACAAATCAAATCTGATAAAGTGATCAAACAAGCAGGTGAAATCAACCAGGCAGGTGCAATGCAAGGTCTAAAACAGATATATAGATGCGATTTAAAAAAAATCTGCACTAGTTCAATAGCTGCAAACAAAACTTTCAGCTAAACCTTAACAGTTCTGTAAATCACTCACAAAGAGACTGTAAATTGTTTAAGAACCAGGCTAAACTACTCAAGTTTGTTTTCTTATTCGCTCAAGATGCTGTTACTTAATAGCTCAAGAAAGACTTTGAATACTCAAATCAATAGTAGCTACAACCAATAATAATGCAAATAATAACCGGGAAAGGCAGAGGCAAAGTCTGTATTACGAGTACCAGCCAGTTGGATCAAACAACAATAATAGCAACATATCCAGTAATCTTGATAGACCTGCAGATGGGTCTGGTAATGCAGCTGTTGTTGAAGTAGAGATGTATTGAGTGATCTTCAGCAGCTGTTAATTGGTTCACCATCAAAGGGCATTTCCAAAATTGTAAAACCAAAAACTTTGACAAGATAGTTCTGTGATCACTTCTGCATTGTATAAGGACCTGTTCGGATACACAAAAGCTTCACAACAACTCACTGCACAGTGTATAGATCAAGTAAATCACATAAAAGATATAACTCTCACAGTCCGCTCACTGTTTGCTCACAATATCGAACAATAAATCTTTCAACAGACTAAGATAAAAGACAACTTCCAATCGAACAGCAACTTTGTATTGTGCGATGAATACCAAAATCAAAAATTTGATACAGGTGTTGTCACTTGTATGCGATAAAGAACAAACAGATAATAACAAAATTGATCAAGCTGCTGTGTGAGAAAAATGAAATCAAATGAGACAGCGATTTTAGAAACAGAATGAGATGCAACTTAAATCGCTCACTAATGATCTAAAACGCTAAAGATTGTGAAAAACACTCAACTGTATCTCTTAATCTCTCAAAATCCGCTTAAGACATCAACGATTTACCAGACGGATTAGCTAAATCGCTTGATTATCCGCACAAGTGTTGCCCGGATAAACCTATAGCAAACAACTCAAAAACACACGGATGTTAAATCGCACAAGCTTTAAGCGGATAACACCCTAAATCGATCAAGAATTAAGCGGACTAACATTCAACCAAAAACACAAAATTTCACACTTTTTACCAAAAATTTGGATCAAAACATGAAAAAATATGAGTTTTGAAGAACATTTACCAGAATACGAAAACTCAAAAATCAATTAAATCGGGTTCAAAACTTGCTTAAAATAAAAAATAGTGTGAATCAAAGTTGTTCAAAATACAAAAACGAATCCAGCGATGTAAATCTTTTCAATTAACAATCAATAATCAACCAAATTAGGCTCAAAAACCAAATCTGAACGAAGAACACTTATGAACAATGATGAACATCAGAAACCCAGATCGATCAATCTTCAAAAATTCGTGCAAAAATGTGCAAAAATGTTTAATCCTCTAATTGAAACTGCTGCAGTCTGTTTTGATACCAATTGTGAAGTCCAAGATTCATACAAAAATGATAAAATCTTCAAGAACAAGATGAATGTAATAGTAGAAAGAATAGATCATCAAATGTTACTGATTTGATTGAGAGAAAGAGAATTACAACTCTAATCTTGATTACAATCTGCTAATAACTTGGTAATGACAATTACAAGGAAAATAATATTTATACTAAGGAAATAGTAAAGCTACACTATTACAAAGCAAGTAAACTAAGGAGAAACTTGGATACAACAATAAATCTTTTACTTAAACCCAACAAATTCCAACACTTTTGTCCGGATAACAAGTCCGGACAATACATCGCCTAAGGCTTGTCCGATTAAAATAATCCAGACACCATTTAGTCGTATTCATACTTCTCTGTTCAAAATACTTGGTATAAACTCAATAATAATAAATCGCTCAACATTTGTTCGGTTTAAGACTAAACCTCTTAAGCCTTAACCAGTTTAGGGTTTAAATCGCCCAACCCTTATCCGGTTTATGGTTTAAATCTCTTATGCCTTGACCGGATTAAGGCTAATCCGCCTAACACTTGTGCGGTTTAAGACTAATCCGGACAACACTCCAGTGAATAACTTTTAGATCAAAAGTAAAGTTCTATACTCAATTATACAATTATGAAGAGTTAAAAAGTAGTAAGAATCACTCACCTTGAAAGTCTTTTGAAACCAAATACTTGAAGTCAATTTGATCTATAATCTAGAAATAATTCGATCAAGACTTCACTTTTTAAATCGCACAAATTGTCAAAAATGGCAAAAAGAAAAGAAATGGAGTCTAAGCCCTCCCGTTTATACTTTTCTAAAACAGGAAGGTCGGCTAAATAGCCCCCTTCCCACGTACACACACTTTACTTCACACAATCATGCATACACATGACATACATTCATACTCACACACATAATATGCATGTATGCTCATGTATAAATATTCACATACATATCATATTATACATGCATTTCGGTCAATTACGGTTTCGGTGTTTCCACAAAGTTCAGCTTACTGTCTAATTTAATCTCTGGCATTGGTATAGCTAGATTCGGATCGGCTAAACATTTTCGCAGATTCGACACGTGAAAAGTGTTGTGAATCAGATTTAGTTCTTCTGGCAACTCTAATTGATATGCTACTGGCCCAATTCGTTTAAATATTCTGAACGGCCCCACATACCTTGGACTGAGCTTACCCTTCTTTCCAAACTTGATGACACTCTTCCATAGAGAAACTTTTAACATCACAAAATTACCTACATCAAATTCAATCGGCTTTCGACGATTATCAGCATAACTTTTCTGGCGATCTTGTGCTGTTTTGATTCTCTCGCGGATCTGTTCGATCTTCTCAGAAGTTTCTTGGACAATTTCAGGACCCGTTAGTTGTCTTTCACCTACCTCATTCCAACACAATGCCGTTCGACATTTACGTCCATAAAATACTTCATACGGTGTCGCTTGGATGCTGGAATGGTAACTATTGTTATATGAAAATTCTATCAATGGCAAGTGATCTTCCCACGATCCCCCGAAGTCAATAATACAACTTCTCAACATATCTTCGAGAGTCTGGATAGTTCTTTCACTCTGCCCATCAGTCTACGGATGATAAGCTGTATTTGTCGGATTTTAGATCCCAAAGCTTTCTGCAATCCTTCCCAAAACTTTGAAGTAAATCGACTGTCTCTATCAGAGACAATAGACAATGGAACACCGTGTCTGGTTACAATTTCTTTGATATAAATCTGCACCAGCTTTTCTAAAGAGTAGTTCTTTCTTATTGGTAGAAAATGCGCGGATTTAGACAAACGATCAACAATTACCCAGATCGCGTCATACCCCTTTGGAGTTCGAGGTAACTTCATAACGAAATCTATGGTAATGTGATCCCATTTCCATAGAGGTATCTCTAAAGATTGAAGACTTCCATACGGCTTCTGATGTTCAATCTTAACTTGTAAGCATGTCAGACATTGCTCCACATATCTAGCTATGTCTTTCTTCAATTCGGGCCACCAATAAAAAGGTTTTAAATCTCTGTACATCTTATTGGTACCTGGATGGATAGAGTATCGGGACTTATGGCTTTCATTTAATATAGTGTTTCGGATATCTCCAAAACATGGTACCCAGATTCACCCTTGAAAGCACATTAGTCCTTCGTCATTCTGTTCCAAGGTTGAGATCATCTTATTGTCAGGGACCAAATTCATTCTCATTGCCACTGCCCCTCTTTTCTTTCCTGCTCAAGGCGTCAGCTACCATGTTAGCTTTTCCCGGGTGGTAGAGGATTTCACAATCATAATCATTAACCAACTCAATCCACCGACGCTGTCACATATTTAATTCTTTCTGGCTGAACAAATGTTGTAAACACTTATGATCAGTAAAAATCTGACACCTTGTTCAGAGCAAATACCACTACAGATAATTCCATGTCATGGGTTGGATATTGCTTCTCATGATCTTTCAATTGTCTTGACGCATAAGAAATCACTTTTCCTCTCTGCATCATAACACATCCTAACCCTAACTTTGAAGAATCGCTGTAAAACACAAAGTCTTCGGATCCATCTAGTAGAGTCAATATCGACGCACTACAAAGATGATCTTTTAAAAATTGAAAAGCTTCTTGCTGTTCTCTTCCCACTAGAATTTAACGTTCTTCCGAGTCAATTTGGTCAACGGCACAGCTATTTTAGAAAATTTATGAATGAACTTATGGTAATAGTCAGCCAATCCCAAAAAGGTTCGGACTTCAGAAGGATTTTTCGGAGCTTCCCATCTTGCAACTGCTTCTATTTTTGCTGGATCAACTTTTATCCCTGATTCTGAGATGACGTGACCCAGGAATTGGACTTCTCTTAACCAGAACTCACATTTAGATAACTATGCGTACATCCTTTCTTTCTTCAATAATTCTAATATTAGACGAAGATGTTTTGCATGTTTTTCTTCAGTCTTAGAGTATATAAGAATATCATCGATAAATAAAATAACGAATTTATCAAGATATTTTGTCACACCCCGCTAAAGCGGAAACGCGAGGTATGGCAGGTA
>NW_020200581.1:113650-114988 GCF_001531365.2 Cynara cardunculus var. scolymus | reverse complement strand
TTTTTATATGGTTTATAGTACTGAGTTATAGCCATCGTGACTAAATTTCATGAAGATTGGGTAAGAGATGATGCTTCAAATAATTCATACAATGCAACTTATCACAACTGAAATGGCAGATTGCACCATGTTAGTAAAACACTCATAAAAAGAGTTCTACTTGGTGTTCTACAATGATTCAAGTTGGATTGGAAACCTAACACTTATACGAAATTTTTAAACTAAGAATCACTCATTTTGGATGAGTTGAGAGGAAGATATGACACCTTAAAGTCACATGCATACATCTGCCATCAATTGACAAATTGCACACCTAACTTATAAAAATCGGTTCATGCCTCAAAGCATCGTATTTTTGAGTGAGACTGGATTCAAATGAATACTAACTCATAAAAGAAAGTTTTAGAAGAATAATCATACATTAAGGACAAACAAGGAAAAAGATACTAGCATACAAATTAGAAGTTACCTACTGGTGGTCTCATAGTTTACACACCTATAGAGTTTTAGGTGTTTGGAGATCAAAATTCCATAATTTTATGTGATTCCACTTTCTTGTAGGAGACAATCCATAAAGTTAACTCTCAAAAAGAAGAATCATCCTTTTTCACTGAGTTATGAGAGAGATATGATCGATGGAACACACATATACAAATCTGTCAAAATCGGACAGATTGCGTGTTCATCTTATTTTAAGTAAATGAAACCTCAAATCACCACCATATCGAGTGAAATCGGTGGAATTTGAAAGGTATCTCATTAAAATAACATGAAGAAGAAAAATCAACAATTTTGGATGATTATCCAGAAAGTTATGACAATTCAAAGTAGGGTTTACCTACTGAAAAACTCTCAGATACGTATATACAATGTTTTGAGTATTTGGGGGGTCAAAACTCAATGTTTTTGAGTGAAACCAAATGCATTGCAACCCCAAGTCCGTGAATAAACTTTTAAAAGAAACCTCATGACATTTGAACAAACCATTTACAAGATATGAACGATTTGTGCACAAGCACAGAATCTGTCAGCAACAGAATATGAAGTTTTTAAGATATAAACCACATAAAATCATGATTTCTTCCTACCTTTTGAGTTCTAATGTTTGGGTCATGGATTACCACCATCAAATAAACATTTTTACATGTTTTTGGTGTGTAATCTCACCTTGAAACTCAAGATTTTCTAAACATATAGAAAAGATGATAATGAATGCAATAAAGTGGGTTTTTCTVCMAAAAACTTGCAAGAAAAGAGGAAAAGATGAATGCATTACCTTGATTGATGATGAGATAAATGTTGTATCTTCAAAATCTTGCCAAAATGATGAAGATAGAT
>NW_020200581.1:110519-112675 GCF_001531365.2 Cynara cardunculus var. scolymus | reverse complement strand
TCTATACACATTCGCATAGACCCATCCTTCTTCTTGACGAATAAGACCGGAGCACCCCAAGGTGAAGTGTTGGGCCTAATAAATCATTTGTCGGTTAAATCTTTCAATTGTGCAACTAGTTTTTTCAATTCAGATGGAGCTAACTGGTATGGCGCCTTTGCTACTGGTGCAACCCCTGGTACAAGATCGATTCGGAATTCAATAACTCTGTCTGGTGGTAATCCAGATAAGTCTTCGGGAAAGACTTCTAGATATTCACTGACAATCGGAATCGATTCTTCTTTTCCCTTCTCTTTCTTCAGATCAATTACATATGCCAAACATCCTTGGCACTTCTTCCGAATACTTTTCTGGGCTTTCATTACTGACAAAATACYGGTATGGTGATTCTGACGATCACCATAAATAACAACTGTTCCTTGGTCTGGCAGAATAATTCTGATCATTTTCTGATTAAAAATAATACTAGCCTGATACCTTGCCAACCAGTCCATACCCACCACTACATCAAATTTCTTCATCGGCATAGGAAACAACCGAATCAGGAGTTCACAACCCTCAATAACAATAATATAGTTATTGAACACACTAGTAACAATTTCCTGACTATTAGCAGTATCAAATACTAATTCATCATCAAGTATAACAGAATTCAGACATGTAGTTTGAGCAAACAATGGTGATACAAACGAAAAGTTTGCACCAGAGTCAAATAACACTTTAGCATGTATTGAATTCAGAAGCAATGTACCTGTTACTACATCCGGTGGTGCTTCTGCCTCGTTCTTAGTCATCTGGAAGGACCGTCCCCGCGCCCCTCCTTGCCCTCCTATGTTCACAGTAGGCCTTCCCCGAGTACACGACGCATTACTCCGTATTGTTAACCAGATAATTATTAACAAGGGAAAATTCAATCGAATATGATCCGGAGAGTTAGAGTTAAAGCACCTTCGATTAGCCAGACAACTTCCAAACAAATGGCCTGCTTCACCGCACTTATAACATTTTCTTGGGTCCATCTTGCATTCACCCTGATGAACCTGTCGGCACTGTGAGTAGACTTTCTCATTGATCTTCTGCTCAGATCTGTTATCATATCTTACCGTTTTCGGTACTCGAAAAGATGAAGGCCCCTCCCATTTTTTCTTCTCTAAAACCTTTCGTTCTAACTGTTGGTTCTTATTTCGTTCGGTCACTTCGGCCGCATTTACCGTTAATGAAAAGATATTGGGGTTCATAGCAATAGCAAACTCTCTAATTGAGGGTTTCAAACCCCCAATATACCTTTCTATCTTTCTGGATTCTGTTGAAACGTACTATTTCGCAAAGCGAGAGTATTCAATAAATCTCTCAGTATATTCCTGAACTGTTCCATTTCCATGTTCTAGCTTCAGGAAATCTTCTTCCATTTGTCTCACTACTGTTTTAAGGCAAAACTGATTCTTGAATCGGTCCACAAATTCTGCCTAAAACAACGGTTGTAAAACATATGTTCTGGCTGTCGATTCAACTTCCCACCAAACCAAAGCATTTGACTCTAATACGGAAACATCAAATCGAACTTTATCTATTTCCAGACACCAAATGGTGTTGAACACAGATTCCATTTTTTTGATCCAGCATACGACTTTCACTGGATCCCTTTCTCCAGAAAATGTTAGTGGTTTGCATGCCAAAAATATTTTAATATCTCCCTCCTTGTTGTGAGTAACTGGTATCGAGGGATGAATTTCTACTCTTTCTATTTCTACCCTGGCTGGTATTCCCATAATAGAAGTTAGAGCTTCTCGTAATTTCCCCATCTCTTCTGCCAACATGTCCCTAGTTACATATTCAGGGTGTGACACCGATCTCTCCTGAACATTCCCAGAATCGGATTCTTCAGGTTCAGAATGAACTTCAGTACCACCCCTCCCTTGAGACTGATTTCTTCCTCTACCTCGTCCCCTTGGTCTTCCCCGACCTCTATTTCTGGACGTGCTAGTTGGAAGATCAACAGGTGACTGTTCCCTTTCTTCAAACTTTGGACGAGCCGTTCTTTCAGATCTTCTAGTTCAACTAGACATCTGCAGAGTTTATTGTTAATAATCATGTATTCACATTTCCAAAAATAATGAAGTATTTAAGTTCAGATGTGTACCTATAAATTCATAATT
>NW_020200581.1:105980-108889 GCF_001531365.2 Cynara cardunculus var. scolymus | reverse complement strand
CAGAGGGGCTCTGGTTGGTCCTCATTATTGGACCAGAGGATTCTGGTTATTGATTTGGAGAATGAGCTGGATCAGAGGCTCTGTATCTATTGATAAGAGATTCTATGTCAAAATCATATTTTGAGAAGTTTTTAAGAAAAGGATTTTATACTTAGAATCTTTCTATGAAAAACAGACCAAAGAGGCTCTTGTTGGCTTACATGTTGAACCAAAAGCTCTGGTTAGTACAACCAGAGGCTCTGGTCGAGGAACCAGAAGCTCTGGAAGAAAGACCAGAGGGGCTCTGGTCTTGGTTATTGAAATATATTCCAAGTGTGGTTTGGAACCAGAGGCTCGATAGACCAAAACAATATGATTTTTAGTTTTGCTAAATAAGATGAACTATTTGAAATAAATGTTTTGGTGACCTTCACCCTGCATTACATAAAAGGGAACCTCACTAGACATTCATGTCTAACCCTCATTTCGTGTTTTCAAAAATATGTGTGCAGGTAAAGATAATAAGGGAAAGAGCATTATGTGAATTATTTCTCTATGTGCTTAGCTGTTTTGGAAGCATAGATGCTTGAATAAAAGAAGTATGTACTTTTGAAATTTTTGAGTGGTGTAATTCACATTAAAGACACTTTGTATTATGGACATATGTGGGAGAAGACATGTATTCTATGTATAATATATGTGTTATATGCGATGTATGGATTGGGGGTGTTACAGAGTTGGTATCAGAGCCTGAGTTTAAGGGATTTAGGTATTCACATGCATGATTCCTAGACTTAAACTATTTCATTGCATATTAGGATTACATCTGGCCAATTTAATTTTGAATCTACAAGTACAAAACTGAACTTGGACACTTTATTATATTTGGGAATGTGAAAATTTGTGTATTAACTTTGTTATGTGGAGATGGCTAGTAGATCAAGAAGGTCGGAAAGGATCACCCGCCCCAATGAAGAAGAATCCCCTATAGCTCCTATTGGCACCTCTGAGGGCAAAAGTAGAGGCAGAGGTAGAGGCAGAGGTAGAGGATAAACCAGAGGCAGAATAAGCCAGCCAGAAATCAATATGAATCAAGCAGAATCAAACTCTGAAAATATGAATCAAGAACATATGTCTCACCCAGAATATGTAACAAGAAACATGTTAGCTGAAGAAATGGGAAAGCTAAGGGAGACCTTGACTTCTATTTTAAGAAATCCCGCCAGAATAGAAACAGGCAGAATTGAAGTTTTCCATTGGTTCCAATTCTCAATAACAGGGAAGGAGATATAAAGATGTTTCTAACCTGCAAACCACCAACCTTCTCGGGAGAAAGAGATCCAATTAAAGCTATGTGTTGGATCAAAGAGATGGAGTCTGTATTCAATACCATCCGATGTGTAGAAACAGATAAAGTCAGATTTGCAGTCTCTATGTTGAAATCAAATGCATTATTTTGGTGGGAAGTAGAATCCTTAGCCAGAACAAATATTTTGCAAACTATGACATGGCTAGAGTTTGTCAACAGATTCAAGGAGCAATTTTACCCAAATGCTACCATTAGACAAATGGAAGAAGACTTTCTAAAATTGGGACAAGGAAACAAAACTGTAAGGGAATATACAGAGAAATTCATTGAATATTCAAGATTTGCAGAACATTATATTTCTTCAGAATCTATAAAAGTGGAAAGGTATATTTGGGGATTGAAACCATCAATCCGAGAATTTGTCATAGCCATGAATCCGGCTACATTTTCATTGAACGTTGATGCAGCGGAGGTAACAGGAAGAAACAAGAATAGACAAGAAGAAGGGAAAGCAATAGAAAAGAGGAAATGGGAATGTCCATCAACCGGATACAAGGAACCAAAAGTTGTAAAGCATGGAAACAGGCTCACACAAAGATTCAATGAAAGGACATGTCCCCGATGTCATCAAGTTCATCAGGGAGAATGCAAGATTGAGCTAAGGAAATGTTATAAATGTGGTGAAATAGGTCATTTGTCGAATGTTTCCCCAATAGTAAAAAGGTGTTTTAATTGTAATTCTCCAGATCACCTCAAACCAAATTGTCCACAATTGAAAGCCCCACAATTAAGCATGGGGAGCAATACATCAACAGGCCGAGGAAGAACAAATATGGGCAAAGGAGCAACGGGTGGGGTGCGGGGTCGATCTTTTCAAATGACCAAACATGAAGCAGAAGCTACACCTGATGTAGTAACAGGTACATTTTTCGTGAACTCCTTACATGCTAAAGTGTTATTTGACTCGGGTGCAAACTTCTCGTTTGTATCCCCATCATTTGTCTTATGTGCTCATATGAATTCTATGCCACTTGACGATAAGTTAGTAGTTGAAACTGCTAACGGTCAAGTATTTGTGAGTTATACGTTTAAAAACTGCACTATCATGATTGAGGATTGTGAGCAACCCATCCGATTGTTTCCCATGCCTATGAAAGAATTTGATGTGATAGTAGGGATGGAATGGTTGGCAAAAAAATAAGGCCAGCATCATTTGCGATAAAAAGATGATTAGAATTATGTTTCCTGACAGGGGGACAGTCGTAATTTATGGTGATCATCAGGATCATCGTACCAGTTTGCTATCTGTAATGAAAGCCAGAAAATGTATTCAAAAGAAATACCAAAGATTTTTAGCTTACATAATTGATGCTAAAAAAGAAAAGAGTAAGCAAGAATTAATTTCGGTTGTCTGTGAATATTCAGAAGTCTTTCCAGAAGACTTGTCAGGGCTACCTCTAGATAGAATTATTGAATTTGGGATTGATTTGATACTTGGAGCAGCACCTGTAGCAAAAGCACCGTACAGATTAGATCCATCAAAATTAAAGGAACTGGTTACGCAATTAAAGGATTTGTCAGACAAAGGATTTATCAGGCCAAGTACTTCACCATGGGGAGC
>NW_020200581.1:102438-105275 GCF_001531365.2 Cynara cardunculus var. scolymus | reverse complement strand
AGTAGAAAGTCTTTCAGTTATTAAAAGAACATCTTTGTAGTGCTCTGCTACTATCATTACCCGATGGAACTTAAGACTTTGTGGTATATAGTGATGCATCGAAGTTGGGTTTAGGCTGTGTCTTGATGCAAAAAGGGAAAGTCGTATCATATGCATCTCGACAATTAAAAGATCATGAAAAGCACTATCCAACTCATGACATGGAATTGGCGGCCGTGGTTTTTCCTTTAAAGATTTGGAGGCATTACCTATTGGGAACGATGTGTAAAATTTATACAGATCACAAAAGCCTACAACACTTGTTCAACCAGAAGGATCTGAATATGAGGCAGCGACGATTGGTTGAATTAGTTAATGACTATGACTGTGAAATTTTGTATCACCCAGGAAAGGCTAATGTTGTAGCCGATGCTCTGAGCCTTAAAGAGAAAAGTGGAACTATCAAGGCAGTGGCGATGAAATTAAGTTTAAACCCAGATTTTCATAAGAAAATATAGAGATGCCAAACAGAGGCCGTCAAGGAAGAAAACAAGAAATCAGAAAAAGTGGGCAAGATAATTTCTATCATGAAGCCGAACAGGGAAGGAGTATTATGTTTTCAAAATCGGATATGGGTACCAAAATTATGGGAATACACGAGAAACCATCCTAAATAAAAGCCACAAGTCCTGTTATTCCATCCATCTAGGTACCAACAAGATGTATAAAGATATGAAGGCATTTTATTGGTGGCCAGGTCTCAAGAAAGACATTGCAAGATATGTAGAACGATGCTTAACTTGTTTGCAAGTTAAAATTGAGTATCAGAGACCCTATGGGAATCTACAATAATTAGAAATACCGATCTGGAAATGGGATCATATTACGATGGACTTTATCATGAAATTACCGCAAACTCCAAAAGCTTATGATGCAATATGGGTAATAGTGGACCGTCTATCAAAGTCTACACATTTCCTACCAATGAAAGAGACTTATTCATTGGAAAGATTGGCTCAAATCTATATCAAAAAAATTGTGACTAGACATGGAGTTCCATTGACCATTATATCTAATAGAGACAGTCGCTTTACTTCAAAGTTCTAGGAAAGTCTACAAAGAGCTTTGGGATAACAAATCAGACTGAGTACGACTTATCACCCACAAACAGATGGACAAAGTGAAAGGACCATCCAAACTCTCGAAGACATGTTGAGATCTTGTGTCATCGACTTCGGAGGATCATGGGAAGAACATTTGTCGTTGATAGAATTTTCCTACAATAATAATTATCACTCCAGCATCCAAGCGGCACCTTATGAAGTCCTATATGGAAGAAAATGTCTAATGTCATTGTGTTGGAATGAGGTAGATGAAAAATAGTTGACAGGTCCTGAGATTGTGCAAGTAACGTCTGAAAAGATCGACCAGATTCGAGCAAAAATCAAAACTGCCCAAGATCGACAGAAAAGTTATGCCGACAAACGAAGAAAACCAATTGAATTTAACGTATGTGACTTTGTAATGTTAAAGGTATCTCCATGGAAAGGTGTTATGAGATTTGGGAAGAAAGGTAAGCTTAGTCCAAGGTATATTGGACCATTCATAATTTGCAAAAGAATTGGACTGGTAGCTTATCAGTTGGAATTACCAGAAGAACTCCGCTTTATTCACAACACCTTTTATTTATCAAATCTACGCAAATGTTTGGCAGACTTAAGCTTAGCAATACCACTGCCTGAGATTAAACTTGACAATAAACTGAGTTTTATCGAGACACCAGAGACAGTAACTGACAGAAAGACCAGAGTATTGAGAAACAAGGAGATCAGTTTAGTAAAAGTGAAGTGGCTTTTTCATAAGGGTTCAGAAGCAACTTGGTAATTACCATCTAATATGAAAACCCAATATCCGTGGTTATTTGAATAAGTGAATTCTGGAATCGAATTATTTTAAGGGGGGAAGAATGTTATAACCTGGTTTTAGATAACCTGGGTTGAGGTAATTTATACATGTTTATTATGTGGATTGCATGAAATACGTATATCTAAGTAGAAAGGCATGAACTATATATGTGAAATGTGAACATGATATTGTGCATGCATATATGTGAAAAGATGGCATGATATGTATGTAATTTAAACATATATGCATGTGGTGTGAATCATACATGAGGTGGTGCATATTACTTTTATTGGATAAAGCTTTCATGGTTATAATATTTAAAAAACTTATACCTTCATGGTTAAGAAATAATGAATTTTATAATGAAAAAACCCACCTCCTAAATTACCTTTATTGGTTAAAGCTTTCACCGCCAAAGAGTTTTATTTTAATAAAACCATCACTGCCTTTGTTAGAAAAATATATAAAGAAGGAAAAAGATAAGATCATACATTATCTTGATTTTTGGAAAAAGGAACCTTTTTGAGAAAAAAAAAAGTGTGTGGCAGTGAAAGAATTCGTGAGAAAGATTTATACACAAAAGTAATTTGAAGATTCTGTGCTAATTAAAGATCTACTGTGTGTTTATAATCTGCAGAACCTGTGATTATTAAGGTGAATTTTTTTATGACTAAAACTTTTATATATACTGTTATATAAACTGCTGGGTCTTTAGGTCGGTTTTGAAGAAAATATGGTAAAACTATTTTGACAGTTTAAAGGTGTTAATGTTTTATATTTGAGTATTAAAAAATGTCTTAGGAAAGATAAAGAAGGGATTGCTTCTTTAAAACAATTTTGGAAATGATATAATGTTTTGAGGATTTAAAAGGGACATGATGTTTTTGGAAATCATTGAAAGAATAGATTGTTCTTGAGTTTGAAAGGTTTTAATGATAAAACTGTTGGTTGAA
>NW_020200581.1:73922-102268 GCF_001531365.2 Cynara cardunculus var. scolymus | reverse complement strand
CATATTAAGGAGAGGTGTCTTTTGGAATAAGGGTAGCATATTAAGGAGAGGCGTCTTTTGGAATAAAGGTGACATATTAAGGAGAGGTGTCTTTTGGATATAAGGGTGGCAATTGTGTGTGAATATTATAGCTCTTACTATTATGTCTTTTAAGACTACAATAGATTTGAGTCCTTACTTCTTTGTGATTTGAGAACTCAGAGATATTTTTCGTATTAGAAATAATAGTATTGATGTTATTTAGAAGGGGAAAACTTGGCCTATGGCTATTGATATTGGTTAAAAGTGTTTTGGAACATAATGGTCATTTTTATGAGGAATCAGAGGGGCTCTAGTTGTTCCTTGTAAGGAACCAGAGGGGCTCTGGTTGATCCTCATTATTGGACCAGAGGATTCTAGTTATTGATTTGGAAAATGAGCAAGTTTTTTTCTAAATGTACTAATTGGACCAGAGGCTCTGTATCTATTGATAAGAGATTCTATGTCAAAATCATGTTTTTAGAAGTTTTTAAGAAAAGGATTTTGTACTTAGAATCTTTTTATGAAAAATGGACCAGAGAGGATCTGGCTGGCTTACACGTTGAACCAACAGCTCTGGTTAGTACAACCAGAGGCTCGATGGACCAAAACAGTATGATTTTAGTTTTGCTACATAAGGTGAATTATTTGAAATAAATGTTTTGGTGACCTTCACCTTGCATTACATAAAAGGGAACCTCACTAGACATTCATGTCTAACCCTCATTTCCTGTTTTCAAAATTATGTGTGCAGGTAAAGATAATAAGGGAAAGAGCATTATGTGAATTATTTCTCTATGTGCTTAGCTGTTTTGGAAGCATAGATGTTTGAATAATAGAATCATGTACTTTTGAAATTTTTGAGTGGTGTAATTCACATTAAAGACTTTTGTATTCTGGACCTATGTGGGAGAAGACATGTATTCTATGTATAATATATGTGTTATATGCAATGTATGGATTAGGGGTGTTACACATATACTTCATACGAAAGAAATACATGTTTATACACCACTTAGGTCCCACAGTACAAGAACCTACCAGTATAAAATACATGCCTCATAAATTCAAAATACATTTCTTGTACTAATCATCGTTCATCAATCAACACTATACATCATAAATAATTCTTCATGTAGATAAGCATTTAGGAAAATATCACATTTTCCCTTTCCCCTTACCGTCCGCACCTCCTGCAATACATAGTTAAAATCACAAAACGAGGGTTAGACCGAAAGGTCTACTGAGTTACCCAATTTTAGTTATTGCAGGGTGATAATCATCAAAACTTTTTAAATAAAACGACTTTTCACATATATAATCAATATATGAACAAATTGGGCATAATACTAGTTCATTCCCCTTTTCAAGCCAAGCATTCAGCTATTCAAATAACATACCTTTGAACCAATCAGGTTTCATATAATGCCACTTTTAAATCTTTTCTTAATCAAACAAGGTTTATGTAAAGTTTCAGGCCAAACTTGTTATTTTCTCCTCAATAACATCCAGACTACGATTTCCAATAAGAACCTTGATCCTAAATATTTAAATGACAAAGAAATAAAGATTCAACACACATACAAATGCCACCCTTATCCCATGGTACACCTCTCCTTGATATGCCACCCTTATCTCATGCTACACCTCTCCTTGATATGCCACCCTTATTTCCTCATCAAAACATTTTACAAAAACAATTCCAAATAGACCGCAGTCAATGAAATTATTATCAATCCAAAATCATTTATATCAAATTTTCCATTTTGTGATAAAATAACAATTTTATCAATCAAGCACAAGGCATAGTACAAATCTGGTCAACTTGGCTTGGCCGGACTTCATCTCCGGTCAAGTCTTGGCCGGTTTACCAAATCCAGACAACACATCACTCAAGGCTTGTCCGATTTAACACTTATAATAAATTCCAACACTTTTGTCCGGATAACAAGTCCGGACAATACATCGCCTAAGGCTTGTCCGATTATATAAATCCGGACACCATTTAGTCGTATTCCTACTTCTCCGTTCAAAATACTTGGTATAAACTCAATAATCATAAATCGCTCGACAATTGTTCGGTTTAAGACTAAACCGCTTAAGCCTTAACCGATTTAACGTTTAAATCGCCCAACCCTTCTCCGGTTTATGGTTTAAATCGCTTATGCCTTGACCAGATTAAGGCTAATCCGCCTAACACTTGTCCGGTTTAAGACTAATCCAAACAACACTCCAGTGAATAACTTTTAGATCAAAAGTAAAGTTCTATACTCAATTATACAATTATGAAGAGTTAAAAAGTAGTAAGAATCACTCACCTTGAAAGTCTTTTGAAACCAAATACTTGAAGTCAATTTGATCTATAATCCAGGAATAATCCGGGCAAGACTTCACTTTTTAAATCGCACAAATTCTCAAAAATGGCAAAAAGAAAAGAAATGGAGGCTAAGCCCTCCCTTTTATACTTTTCTAAAACAGGAAGGTCGGCTAAACAGCCCCCTTCCCACGTACACACATTTTACTTCACACAATCATGCATACACATGATATACATTCATACTCACACACATAATATGCATGTATGCTCATGTATAAATATTCACATACATATCATATTATACATGCATTTCACTTTGACTTACCACATACACWTAATCTCATACATGCATCTACGTTATGCACATAATTTTCACACACTAGCATGATCAAATAAAACAAATTCATCATGCTATCACGTAATCACTTATAAAATAATCACACATATTAATTACCTTGGGTGATAACCAGGATCTAGTTTTAACACGTCCAGAATCTGAAGAAAGAGAAGAATCACCCATTAATCTTCCAACTACTACTTCCAAAAATAGAGGTTGGGGAAGACCAAGGGGAAGAGGCAGAGGAAGGAGTCAGTCGCAAGGAAGGGGTCAGACTGAAGTACATTCTAACATGAAGAACTCATTCCAGGAATGTTTAGGAAAGATCAGTGCCACAGCCCGAATATGTAACCAGGGATATGCTGACAGAGGAAATGGGGAAGTTGCGGGAAACTTTAACGTCTATTATGGGAATTCTGGCTAGAGTGGAAACAGAAAGAGGAGAAGTTTATCTTTCTGTACCGGTTACTCATAACAAAGAAGGAGACATCAAGATGTTCTTGGCATGCACGCCACCAACCTTTTATGGGGAAAGAGATCCAGTGAAAGCTATGTGCTGGATCAAGGAAATTGAATTTGCGTTCAACACTATCAGATGTCCAGAATCTGATAAAGTTAGATTTGTTGTCTCAGTATTGAAGTCAAATGCTCTGTTTTGGTGGGAAGTTGAATCATTAGCCAGAACGGATGTCTTACAGACATCATCTTGGATAGAATTTGTGGATCGATTCAAGGATCAGTTTTGCCCGAAAACTGCTGTACGACAAATGGAAGAGGATTTTCTGAAGTTAGAATAGGGAAATGGAATAGTTCGAGAGTATACCGAGAAGTTTATTGAATACTCTCGATTCGCTGAACATTATATTTCGTCAGAATCCCGGAAGGTGGAAAGGTATATCTAGGGATTGAAACCTTAAAACCGAGAATTTATAATTGCTATGAACCCCAATACCTTTTCACTAACTATGGATGCGGCCAAAGTAACAGAGCGAAATAAGAATCACCAATCAGAGGGAAAAGTTGTGGAGAAAAGAAAATGGGAGGGGCCTTCATCAAACTTTCGAGGGCCAAAAACCGTGAGATATGATAATAGATCTGAGCAGAAAATTGGTGAGAAAGTCTATATGCAATGCCGACATCTTCATCAGGGTGAGTGCAAGATGTACCCAAGGAAATGCTACAAGTGTCGTGAAGCAGGCTATCTGTCTAGAAGTTGCCCAACTAACCAAAGATGTTTCAATTGTAATTCTCCAGATCATATTCAACCATTGTTGTTCCCTAATAATCAATCTTCAAGAAAGCTTCAATGAATCATTGGTAGATCTGAATATTTCTTGTAAGAACAAAATGATGTAAGTTGAGAGAGAAAGTTAAATCTTCTAATCTTGGTCAAACCTTCTTATTACGTAAAGATATTACAATGAAAGAATCCCTCTTAAATTACAAGGATTTACCCCTTATGTAGGGTAGTAAACTATAAAAGTCAAAGTCAAACTAACTATGAAAAGTCAAACACAATGACTTTTATACAATTATTGACAATTTTAACTTTCAAGACGAATACAATTTTACACTGAATTTCAGTCCTAACAACCAAACTGTCCGTTGTTAAGAACTCCACAATTAACAATGGGGAGTAGTGCGTTGGATACACAGGGAAGACCTACTGTAACAAGAGGAGGGCAAGGAGGGGCACGAGGATGGTCCTTCCAGATGACGAAAAATGAGGCAGAGAAATCACCAGATGTAGTAACAGGTACCTTCCTTCTGAATTCTATACATGCTAAGGTGTTATTTGACTCTGGAGCAAACTTTTCGTTTGTGTCACCATCGTTTGCTCAAATTGCATGTTTGAATTATGTGTTACTTGATGACAAACTAGTAGTTGATACTGCTAATAGTCAAGAATATGTTACTAGTGTATTCAATAACTGCATTATTGATATTGAGGGGTGTGAATTACCGATTCAGTTATTCCCTATTCCCTATGCCGATGAAGGAATTTGATGTAGTGGTGGGTATGGATTGGTTGAAAAAGTATCAGGCTAATATTATTTGCAATAAGAAAATGATCAGAATCACTCTGCCAGACCAAGGAACAGTTGTTATCTATTGTGATCGTCAAAATCACCATACTAGTATTTTAACTGTAATGAAAGCTCAGAAAAGTATCCAGATAGTGTCAAGGATGTTTGGATTATGTAGTTTATGTAAAGAAAGAGAAAGGAAAAGAGGAATCGATTCCGATTGTTAATGAATATCCGGAAGTCTTTCCAGAGGACTTATCTGGATTATCGCCGGAACGAGTTATTGAATTCCGAATTAATCTCATACTAGGGGCTGCATCAGTAGCAAAGGCACCATACCGGTTAGCTCCATCAGAATTGAAGGAATTAGTTGCACAATTGAAATATCTGACTAATAAAGGATTCATTAGACCCAGCACTTCACCTTGGGGTGCTCCGGTCTTATTTGTCATGAAGAAATATGGGTCTATGCGAATGTGTATAGACTATCGTGAATGGAGCAAATTAACAATCAAGAACAAATATCCTTTGCCATGGATTGATGATTTGTTTGATCAACTGGTGGGAGCAAGTTATTTCTCCAAGATTGATTTAAGGTCGGGGTATCACCAGTTAAAGGTCAGGGAGAAAGACATTGCTACAACAGCTTTTCGGAGTAGGTACGGGCATCACGAATTCTTAGTTATGCCATTCGGCTTAACTAATATGCCCGCAACCTTTATGGATTTGATGAATAGGGTATGTAAGGAATATCTTGATAAATCTGTTATTGTATTTATCGATGATATTCTTATATACTTTAAGACTGAAGAAGAACATGTAGAACATTTTCTTCTAATATTGGAATTGCTGAAAAGAGAAAAGTTGTATGCAAAATTATCCAAGTGTGAGTTCTGATTAAGGGAAGTTCAGTTTCTGGGTCATGTCATATCTGAAGCAGGGGTGAAGGTAGATCCAGTTAAAATAGAAACAGTTGCAAAGTGGGAAGCCCCAAAAACTCCTTCTGAAGTCCAAAGCTTTGTGGGATTGGCAGGCTATTATCGTAAGTTCATTCAGGACTTTTCTAAGATAGCCGTGCCATTGACCAAATTGACTCGAAAGAACATCAAATTTCAGTGGGAAGAAGAACAACAAAGTGCTTTTCAACTATTAAAATATCATCTCTGCAGTGCACTGGTGTTGACCCTACCTGATGGATCCAAAGATTTTGTGGTATACAGTGATGCTTCGAAGCTGGGATTAGGATGTGTTTTGATGCAGAGAGGAATGGTAATTTCTTATGCGTCAAGGCAATTGAAAGATGTTTGTCATACTTTAATCAATCTTCATGAATCTTCAACTTCAACAATGGCAAATCTGGATTTTAGCTCAAGAACATTAAGATGAACTTGTAAGAACATAGATAGAGAGATGAGAGGAAAAGTCAATTCTTCAAATCTGGTCAAACTTCTTATTACGTATCAGATATTACAATAAGCTTCCTCTTCTAAAATTACAAGGAATTACCCTTTATATATGGTCAAACAACTAGACAAAGTCAAAGTCAAACTATCATATGAAAACTCAAACAGGATGGCTTTTAATACAATTATAGAAAAAATTAACTTTCAAGACGAATACAATTTAACACTGATTTTCAATCCTAACATTCTTCCCCTTTGTGTTCACACTTGAAAGAAATTGCACGCTTTGAGTCTCGTTTGAACTTTGCAGCTTTAAGCACTCTATGTCTTTTTCAAAAACAATCTTCATCTTGAAATCTTCAGACAATCATTTGTTCGAGAAAGATCTTATAACATTCTCCCCTCGAATGTAGAATCGAGGAGATCTTCTCTTTTGACAATATAGATCAGAAACAATAACGAACTTCAAAATTGATCTTCAGTAAACTGTTGTAAAATTGAT
The DNA here is from genome assembly GCF_001531365.2 of Cynara cardunculus var. scolymus. Taxonomy (NCBI): domain Eukaryota; kingdom Viridiplantae; phylum Streptophyta; class Magnoliopsida; order Asterales; family Asteraceae; genus Cynara; species Cynara cardunculus. Next base: position 95,664 of record NW_020200581.1, on the reverse strand, counting down.
CTTCACATTCAACATCTCTCAGACATTGTAGCATCGAAATAATCTTTTGTAATCATCACTAGTCGCACTCCTTTTAATTCTTTTCCCGATCTTTCTTCTTACTCCCCCTTGATCTTTATAACAAATTCCCCTTATAAAGTTTGGAATTGGACATTTCATTCATTATTACATACTCCCCCTAATGATGAAATGAGAATCATTACATCATACATAAGAATGAATGAAACCCTCCGCGAAAGCCATTAATTCATGAAATTGTAAGTAGATCTTTTCAAATCCACTTATTTAATCTTTTTAGATTAAGGGAATGAGAAGATAACAGCCAATTTCAACGAATGTAATTGTTTTCAATTTTATAAAAGATTGTCCTGTAAGTATAACAGTTATACTCAATACAACGGATGTACTGTATATATGAGACTTTATGATGCTCATCTCACATGGTCTTCCATTCAATCATCGATGTTTTGGCAAAATAACATATAATTTGCAAAATCTGTGTAGTATAGAAAGATAAAGCAAATAATACTTCTGTTTAGGCTGAAAAAAGATAAACCGTTTGGACTACACAAATTTATCAGACTCAATTAGTGATCAAAAAGACTTGAAGGGGGGACATATATTCTTCTGATGCAATATCAACTTGCTCCGAATGAGAAATTGATAGATGAAGAGTTGCRTGCCCCAAGTGTTATTGAAACACTTATCTGTTGAGAGATAAATGAGTAGCTGGTGGGGTTGTGACAAGATTTGGCCTGGGCTTTGCCTTTTTCAATATYAGTCTCGAAAGAATTGAGAACTAATAGATTGTGTGGTATACCCGGATTTTAAAATTTTAGAACAGGATTCTTATRTTCTTTTAATCCTGACACAACTCTCGTCAATTCTTTTAGCTCACAACAACTACCCATCTCTTTTTCATTTTAAGCTTTGCACACAAACCCTTTTGTATTTGAACTCACTCAGATATGGTTGTCCTCTTGGGTAGGTTTGTCGGTTCTGATATTCCATAGAAATATTTCTAATAAGCACCCAGTCCCTCCTAAATTTAGCATTATGCACAGTTGATCATAAACAGTTGATCAAAAATATTATTGCAGACAAGCACAATGATCAGATAAAAATTGATCAAGAAATTTGGCTTTTAAGCACAATCAACAAAAGGATGATGCGACAACAATCAGATTATTCGATATGCGAGAGAAATGAATGAAGATCTGTAAGAACAAGTTTACAGATTTAGATAAAAAAAATGAAATGTATATCATTCAACGTAAAAAAATTGAAAAAAATACCTATGAATACAAACGAGTGTATTATCACCGAAAATGATTTATATAAGAGACGTGATAATAACAATTTGAAGAATAGCTTAAATAGGTATTGGAATTATGTACGATGAGAAATTACGCAAGTAAAATCTCAGGAAATACCTGTTCAGAAAATGTACTCGTTTTAAAAAAAAATTACTTCCCGAAAACATTTATTGAACTTCTAGAGACTCCCCCTAGAAAGTAGATTATAGTAATGTTTCAGTTAAGCTCAAAAAATAAAAATAAAATAAAGTAAACATTTTAAGCACGTGTCCTAAACTGAGTGTTTAGAAACCACACTCGGTAAAGCACGGGTCCTGAACTGTGTTGTTCATAAGCCTTAGTCGGTTAAGCACGGGTTCTGAACTGATATATTCAGAAGCCTTAGTTGGACAGGGTACAACTCCCCCTGCATTAGTGTATCAAAGAAATGATATTCTGATCAGCGCAAACTTGATACACCTGCAAAATCAGATGAAATAGATTTTGGTACCCAAATGAATTTCGGTCCTATTTTGTTAGTATCAGGCTTGGCTATGTTGTAACGACCAAAACATCTATTTCTATTAGATGTTTTCTTTTAGCACTATTAACAGGATGATTATATGCATAATATGATGCATACCAGTTATTATAATCATACATGTTCTTACCTTTCCAGTCCTTCTGATATTTGTTGTTTGTACTCCATCTGTTGGATGTCTTCTTGTTTACAAAATCTGTTGATTTGCATGTGGAGCACATGATTCTTCTCTTGCTAAGATGAATTAAATTAGTATTAGATCTTACAAAACAAGGAAGATTATTAGTAACAGCAAGGGTACAAGATGAAACAGATTCAGATTTACTAACCCAAATGCTTTTAACCTTAGAAAAATTATTGGATGATCCGATAACATACCCTTGATAATACTTATTAGAAGAACGAGAATAGTTCTTAGAAACAGTTGATTTAGGGCTGCTTGAATAACTGTTCGATTTGGAACAGTCATCAAAGCTAGTTTTACACTGAGAAGGAGAACCAATTGAGCTTTGAGCACAAGAAAAGTCTTTGACTTTCTGTAAAAGCTGGTCTCTTTTGACAGTAACTAAATCATACTTATTTTTAAGTTATGTTCTCATCTTTAGCTCAGTTTCAAAGTCTGTCTTCAGATCAGACAGTTTCTTTGTAGTGTCCAGGAGTTTACCTTCTAACTCCTTCTAAAGCATTTAAAACTTCCTTTTCTGATTTATTAACTTTCTTTTCTCTTCATCTGAGCTGCTCTTTTCATTCTCAGAAGCGATGTCAAGGCACTATTTCTTATTAGGAAGCTCTTTAGTAATAATTGTATGTTTCTTTATAGTATTCTTCTTATCAAGAGCAAATTGCTACGCCTCTTCATCTAAAGCCTTCTGGTTTAGAGCAATGTTGTCAGATAATTTCTGTATTTGGCTCTGACACTCTTATGTGATGTTTTTCTTTTCTTTATCATTCTTGGCACGTTCCAAGATGATCAGCTGCTCAAAATCCGAGATTTGATTCAAAAGTAATTTCGCGTTCAGCTTAAGAGAGTTGATCTTATTTTCATAAGATTTTCGTTCAGAATCAAATTTTTTCTCAACTTTAATAATCCTTTTCATTTATTTCTTCGTATCTTTCCTTTCAGCATTTAAAACCTTCTCAGCCTCTAAAACCTTTTCCTTTTCTAGTTCCAACAATTTACTTATCTCAATCAAATCATTCTCATATTTATGAATTTTCTCAGTGAAGTCCTCAGTCTCTGTATTTTTCCTTCCAGAAGAGTTCCTCTCAGCATTTAGTTCATTTTGAACTTTTTGGAGTTTATTGAACAAACCTTTATTAGATTTACTCCATGTTTTTAACTATTCTTCACACTCTTGTCTTACAGAATTCAGAGATTTCTCAAGTTTTTCAACCTTATACTGAAAATCCTTCTCCATTCTTTCACATTCTTCTTTATGATCTTTCTTCAAATCTTTGATAAATTCCAGATTAGAGTGATTCTCATAGAATAGGTTTACATATTTATCTGTATATTGTTTCAAATTCTTTTCCAACTCTACAACTTTTTCTTTCAAAACTTTATTCTCTCTCTCCCATGAAACTGCCATTTTTCAAATCTGATTGATTAACCAGATCAAATGCTATGAAATCAGATAAAAGAAATCAAAATCAGTTAAGTTCAAAATTACAAACAGAAAACACAAAAACTGTTGAGAAAATCAGAAAATCAACGAAAAACTGTCAAAAATCGGTAAAAACAGTCAAAACTGTTGAAAACAGTTAAAAACTGTTAAAAACAGTCAAAGATAGTTAAGACTGATTAAAACAGTTTATACGATGCATAACAGTTCAAAAATTTCTCAAACAGTTAAAACACAGACCAAAACAGATAAACGATGATCCAAAAATTAAAATCTAAAAAAAAAAATTAACCCAAGAAGATACAAGCCCAAAACAAAGATCAATACAGTAATAAGCTACAAACAAGAAAAGTCTAAAAATATTTACACAAACTCTATCAATATAATCCTGCCTCTCCAATCCTTCCTCTAGGACTTCACTGAAATCCTCAATCTATACTTAAAGCTGTGAGGCCAAGTCGTCAAGTCCTCTTCAGTTGACTTGTACCTGTGATTTATGAAAATATGTCCATAATGGTCTCTTCAAAGTTCTTGAGCTGCCTGAACTCTGATGCTCCAAAGATGATCCTTCGTTTGTAGTAGTTGTCGGGGTATGATTCACAAATACAGACCCATAGTGAAACGATTTAGACAGACTCGGATAACCTGTTGAGCAATACAAACCAAAATCAAACAGAGTTCAACCTAAATGCAATGATTATGAAGTGTAATTTAGGTTTCGATTATGTAATGTCGATGTCCGATTTACACAAATGCACATACAAACAAGACAGAATCCGGTCACAAAGGTCAAGCTGCCTAATCCGGCCAGAACCTAATCTCTCAATCCTAATACTAAATCGCTCAAGGCTAAACTCAAATCGCTCAAGGGTTGTACTAAATCGCTCAAGAATTAAGCCTCTCAAAGCTGACTAAATCGTTCAAGACTAAGCTTTAATCTCTCAAGCTATGTGTAACTCGCTCAAGGGATGACCGAAAACAAGCTAAATCGCTTACAACTATGAACTAAATCGCTCATTACAATGATGTAAATCGCTCACTACTAACTCTTAATCGCTCAGCTCACTACCTAAAACACTAACCACAAAATTTAAATCGCTCACCACAAAAGATAAATCGCACACCACTAACTGTAAATCGCTCAGAGCACTGGCTAAACCGCTCAAAGTAATGGTTTAATCGCTCAAGGAACAAATCTTAATCCGGTGAAGTCTGCTCAAGGGATTAGAAAAATGTGCAATGATCTTGAAATAGGATGAAGTATAGTGAGGGAAAGCAATTTAAAGAAGATGAAACAGGACAAGTTTGAGCGACGAAAATGGATAATAAATGTGCAATGGGCTATAAACTGTTAGGCTCTAATATGGGCTAAACACTTAAACAACTAAAAGAAATTAAAAAAATGGATCAAACAGATAAACTTTTATTTTTTGAAAAAAAATTCAAGAACACTAAAAATTAAAAAACACAAAAATTCATCAAAAACTCGAAAATTAACGATCAAAACATGAAATCTTGTGAATAACAAAGATTCACAATACAAAAAGGCACACAAAGACCACGATTTTAACACAAAAACACAAGATTTTTAAAAAAAATTGGATCAAACTCAAAGAAAAAAAATACAAGATGAACACTAAGAAAACTCCAGAAAATTTCTTCGAAAAATCCTCAAATTCTTTGATTTCTTCTTTTGATTTCTTGCATAACTTGCTCTGATACCAATTGTTTGTCCTACTTTAATCAATCTTCATGAATCTTCAACTTCAACAATAGCAGATCTGGATTTTAGCTCAAGAACATTAAGATGAACTTGTAAGAACATAGATAGAGAGAGATGAGAGGGAAAGTCAATTCTTCAAATCTGGTCAAACCTCTTATTACGTATCAGATATTACAATAAGCTTCCTCTTCTAAAATTACAAGGAATTACCCTTTATATAGGGTCAAACAACTAGACAAAGTCAAAGTCAAACTATCCTATGAAAAGTCAAACACGATGACTTTTAATACAATTATAGACAAAATTAACTTTCATGACGAATACAATTTAACACTGATTTTCAGTCCTAACAAAAGATCATGAGAAGCAATATCCAACTCATGATATTGAATTAGCTGCGGTGGTGTTTGCTTTGAAAATCTGGAGACATTATCTTCTGGGGACAAAGTGTCAGATTTATACTGATCATAAGAGTCTGCAACATTTGTTCAGCCAGAAAGAACTGAATATGCGGCAACGTCAGTGGATTGAACTTGTAAATGATTATGATTGTGAAATCTTTTACCACCCGGGAAAGGCCAATGTGGTAGTTGACGCTCTGAGAAGGAAAGAAAAGAATGGAACTATTAAAGCGGTAGCAATGAGAATTTGGTCCCTAATATTCGTAAAGAAATTTTAAGATGTCAGAAAGAAGCCATGAAAGAAATTTTCGTAAAAACAGAAAGGTTGGGTAAGATGATTTCAACTCTGGAAACCTAACAAAGAAGGACTTATGTGCTTTCAAGGGCGAATTTGGGTACCATGTTTTGGAAATATCAGGAGTACTATACTAAATGAAAGCCAAAAGTCCCAATACTCTATCCACCCAGGTACCAATAAAATGTGTAGAGACTTGAAACCTTTATATTGGTGGCCTGGAATAAAGTGAGATATAGCTAGATATGTGGAACAATGTATAACATGTCTACAGGTGAAGATTGAGCATCAAAAGCCATATGGAAGCCTTCAATCTTTGGAAATTTCTTTTTGGAAATGGGATCATATTACTATGGATTTCTTAATGAAATTACCTCGAACTCCAAAGGGGTATGACGCAATATGGGTAATTGTTGATCGCCTGTCTAAATCTGCACATTTTCTACCTATAAGAGAGAATTACTCTTTAGAAAGCTGACACAGATTTATATGAAAGAGATTGTAATCAAACATGGAGTTTCCACTATCTATTATCTCTGATAGAGATAGTCGTTTCACTTTAAAGTTTTGGGAAAGTTTGCAGAAAGCTTTGGGATCTGAAATCTGACTAAGCACAGCCTATCATTGGCAAACTGACGGGCAAAGTGAAAGAACTATCCAGACTCTCGAAGACATGTTGAGAAGTTGTATCATTGACTTCGGGGGATCGTGGGAAGATCATTTTCCATTGATAGAGTTTGCATACAATAACAGTTATCATTCCAGCATCCAAGCGGCACTGTATGAAGTATTGTATGGACGTAAATGCCGAACGTCGTTGTGTTGGAACAAGGTAGGTGAAAGATAGTTGACGGGTCCTGAAATTGTTCAAGAGACTTCTGAAAAGATTGGACAGATCCGTGGAAGAATTAGAACAGCACAAGACCACCAGAAAAGTTATGCTGATAATCGTCGAAAGCCGATTGAATTATGTGTAGGTGATTTTGTGATGTTGAAAGTTTCGCCGTGGAAGGGTGTTATTAGATTTGGAAAGAAGGGTAAATTCAGTCCAAGGTATATTGGGCTATTCAGAATATGCAAAAAAATTGGGGCAGTGGCATATCATTTAGAGCTACTAGAGGAACTAAGTCTGAATCACAACACTTTCCATGTATCGAACTTGCGGAAATGCTTAACTGATCCGAGTCTAGCTCTGTCATTGCCAGAAATTAAATTGGATAGTAAACTGAACTTTGTGGAAACACCAGAAGCCGTGATTGACCGAAAAATCAGGATGTTAAGAAACAAAGAAATCAGTTTGGTTAAAATACAGTGGAAGTTTCACAAAGGACCAGAAGCAACTTGGTAATTGGAATCGAAAATGAAATCAGCGTATCCGTGGCTCTTTGATTAAAGGAATTCTAGGACGTGATATATATGTATGTGCATGAATGATATATGTGCAGGATATGAGTGTGAATCCATGAATATTTATGCATGATGTATGTGTAACACCGCATACCTGTACCACCCCATACCACACAATGCATGTAACACATACTTCATACGGAAGAAATACATGTTTATATACCACTCAGGTCCCTTAGTACAAGAATTTACCACAAAGAATACATGTCCCAAAAATTCAAAATACATTTCTTGTACTAATCATCGTACATCAATCAAAACTATACATTATAAACAAATCTTCATGTAGATAAGCATTTACGAAAATATCACATTTTCCCCTTTCCCTTACCGTCCGTACTCCTGCAATACATATTTAAAATCACAAAACGAGGGTTAGACCGACAGGTCTAGTGAGTTACCCTATTTATGTCATTGCAGGGTGAAAATCACCAAAACTTTGTACAAAATAACTTTTCATATATATATATATATATATATATATCAATTATATGAACATTTAAGGACATATTACCAGTACCTTTTCACTTTTAAAGTCAAACATTCAGCTATTCAGATAACATACTTCAAACTTTTATAGGTTTGAATCAACCAGGTTCTATATCACACCACTTTTCAAACCTTTTCATTTAAACAAGGTTTATCTAAAGTTTTAGGCCAAACCTGTTATTTTCTCGTCTATAACCTCCAGACTATGATTTCGAATAAAAACCCTGATTCTAAATCTTTAAATCACAAAGAAATAAAGATTCCAAACCATGGTAATTTTAAAGGATATAGCAGTAAGAGTTATATTATATAACGCACACATACAATTGCCACCCTTATATCCAAATGTACACCTCTCCCTGATATGCCACCATTATCCCATGGTACACCTCTCCTTGATATGTCACCCTTATCTCATGGTACACCTCTCCTTGATATGCCACCCTTATTTCCTCATCAAAACAATTCCATTTAGACCACAATCAAAGGAATTACCAGTTCAAAATCATATTTATTAAAATTCCCATTATATATATATATATATATATATATATAAACAACAATTATATATATAAATCATGCACAAGCCATAATACGAATCCGGTCAACATAGACTTGGCCGGACTTCATCTCCGGTCAAGTCTTGGCCGATTTACCATATCCAGACAACACATCGCCCAAGGCTTGTCTGATTTAAAGTAATCCAGTCAACACATGGTCATATTCATACTTCTCCGTTCAAAATATAAACCCAGTATTTATAAATCGCTTATTACTTGTCCGGTTTAAGGCTAAACCGCTTATGCATTGACCTGTTTAAGTCTAATCCAGACAACAATCATCAAGCGGTTTATTAATAAATCGTTTAAGCCTTAATCGGTTTAGAGCTTAAATCGCCTAACCCTTGTCCGGTTTATGGCTAAATCGCTTGGCACTTGTCCGATTTAGGACTTAATCTGGATAACTCTTCAACAGATAACTTTTAAAATCAAAAGTAAAGTTCAATCAATTATACAACTATGAAGAGCTTTAAAAGTAGTAAGAATCACTCACCTTGAATTTCTTTTGAAAATCAATCTCTTGAAACCCAACTTGTAAACCAGTCAATAACAATCCGGCCAACTCTCTTTCTTTAAATCGCTCAACTTTTCTCAAAAATAGCAAGAAGATATAATGTAGGCTTAACCTCCCTTTTATATGCCCTTCCCAAACAGGAAGGTCGGCTACTACATGTAGCCTTCACCCACATTTATGCTTTCATATAAATCATCCATGCATGCATGTAGACCCATATACACATACACATGCATATTCACATATACACACCTATGTATTTTATCATGTATATAATTATACCCACATACTTAATGCATATAATTTCACATACTAGCATGATTAAATATAACAATTTATCATGCTGTCACATAATCATTTAACAAATAATCACATATTAATTACCTTGGGTGATAACCAGGGTTCAGTTATCACAATACCACACATTGCATGTAACACATACTTCTTACAGAAGAAATACATGTTTATATATACCACTCAGGTCCCTTAGTACAAGAATTTACCATACGGAATACATGACCCATAAATTCAAAATACATTTCTTATACTAGTCAACATTCATCAATCAAAACTATACATCATAGACAAATCTTCATGCAAATATGTGTTAATCCCAGATCTCTCAATAACACTGATAATCAAGTTAAGAATAACCAAATTATAGTGTTTTGATGAACAAAGTGATAAACACTCAAGAGTAAATTATGAACATTAAAGAACAATCTTGAGCGTAAAAGTTTCACTTTATTAATAGAAAAACATCAAATTCCAAATTTTCATTTGATGATGAAATTCTTACAATACTGGAATCAAAAGACATATTAAGGCAAAAATTTACAACTCATCATGATCTACCTTGAAATATTTCCCTGAAGCGCATAAGCTGTCTTCGATAGCCGATGACTGTCCATATCTCATGGATGAGTTGACTCCCTTCTTCTCTTGGCACGTGATTTCTACCAAGTCTTTCTCTGATGACTTTCTGAAACCATTCAAGTGTATCCGATKAATACTTRAATGCCTYAGTTAGTCTGAAGAATTTCTTTGCCCCGAACTCATTCTTGTAAACAAGTCCAAGCTCGGGTTGAGTTAAGACTGAGGTAGATCTCTTCTCTTGCAGGCCTGTGAAGTCTTCATTTGGTAGAGCACAGGAGTCTTTCGATGACTAAGCGAAGAGCAATTTCAAAATCACTCTTGGCTCGATGATTTACCAGGGTCTCCATTTTCTTTACCACCACTCTGTTTGCCATCCCAAATCCGATGCCGTGATCCTGTCGCTGAGCTGTGTATGCATAAAGCTCGATCAAGTCATAGGGATTGAGGTTGATGAGGTCATTTTCGTTGAACACGCTGATTTGACCATGTGCTCTTTCCACTGTGAACTCGATGTATCCTATGGCTCTATTGGCGAAGGTCCTCACTTTTAGATCCATGACCCTCCTTATCCCATTGTTTGAGAAGACAACCTAGGGTGCTTGGGTGATCTGTCTAATAAACCTATGGTGTAGAAGGTCCATGGACTCTGGTAATAAAATAAGAGGATTGTTGGTCAAACTTTCATCGCAGTCGTGATACAAGTGTTGATGGATAGTTTCCATCATAATGGGTTCCCTGGGTGGCAACTCTGGACGTCTCTGCAGTGACTCTATATTTTGTATAATTTCATCGACCAGGCTCTACGGAGGTTGCCTTGACGAAGAGGGAATATCTGCTTGCACCACGGGTGGTTGGGTTGAGGGTTGTGTATGTGTTGGTGAAGATATGGTTTCTTGTTGGTTTGATTCGGCTTGGGTTGGTTCTGGTTCATTGGGTTCGGTTTAGGTGGTTTCTGGTTCATGGGGTTTTGTTTGGGTTTGAGATTGTGGGGGTGATGAAGGTTGGATTATTATTGGTTCTGGTTGTATTGATAAGATGGTGAAGGGTTCTGTGGTGCGAGGAGTTGGTGAAGGAGTTAAGGGTAGGTTTGGTGTAGGTGATGGAGTGGAAGGTGGGGAGGTTGGGTTTTCAACATGATGGGTTCTGGGGTTGTAGCGAAAGAAACATGTACATTTTGTACATCTTCAGAGGGTAGAGCCTCTGGTTCCCTTGCTTGGGTTTCTTTGGTTGAGGGTGGTGGTGTTTGTGATGGTGGTGGTGGTGGTGGTGCAGCAGATTCCGTTTGTTGTGCAGCCGCGACCTGTGTCTCCCCCCTCATGAGGTCCAAGACCTTGATCATTGGGGTCTTGGTCTTCATGCCGTGGCCTCTTGTGTTGGCGGCCGCTGGAGCAAGATGCTCTGTTGTTCTTCTTCTTTTTGTCCTTCCTAAAGGACGCAAGATACGCCTTCAGGACTTCCTATCGTCGACTCTCCTCCATCATTTGAAGGAGAGAAGTGGTGCACCTTTGTTCATCGACCAGGTTCTGGGAGAGAACCCTGGTCGGATGAATGGCGCGATGAACGAATTTGGCACTTATCTCATTGAAAGATGAGACAAGTGCCTTGGACAGAGCCCTTAGATCGGCTCTGGTTGAGGATGAAGCTTGTGGTGGTACGGAGGTGGTGATGGATATAGTTGGAGGAATGGGAAGGTTGGTGATGAGATTTCTCACCTGTACAGTGAATGAGGAGAAGGCTTCATCAAAGGATGGGCCTGTAGAGGGAGGTTTGGGTGCAGTAGGTTGGGGGATTTGGGCTAATATTGTGGCAGGGAGTTGGGTGAGGGTGGTTTGGATGGTGGCCATTTGGTGGGTAAGGGTGGCAAGGGTTTCACCGATAGATGAAGTGAATAGAGGTGGGGCTTGTTGAGGGATTTGGGAGATGATGGAGGTTGGTAGGGTGTTAAGGTTTTGGAGGATGGTGTGTAGTTGGGTGGTGATGTAGGTAAGGTTTACATTGGCCTCAGTTGCCTGGGCCATGAATGTAGCCATGGATTGGATGAGTGTTTGGTTTCTTTGGGTGGCAAGGGAGGTTGCAGTGTTGTGGTGTTGGGTGATGGTTTACTAGAGAAATTTAGAAATGTGTGGTATTGTCTCGGGTTTGGGTTTCAATTTGGGAGAGGTGGCATTAAAGTATTGCAAGGGATTGTTGAAGGTCGGTGTTATCGGTTGAGGGTGGGTTGTCAACAATCCCTTGAATGATGAGTTTAAGGTCTTCTAAGGACCGCATAACTGAATCAACAAAGGCCTGGAACTCGGCCTTTGTGACCAGGTCTGCAATGGGGGTAACCCCTGCAACAACGGATGCTGCAGGTTGGGCCTCTGTTCCGGAGGCGCCTTTTTGGCCTTGTGAAAATGTGGGCCTAGAAGGACTTCCATCATGACCTTGATAGCCCTCAAGAGAGGAGCTATCTCGTGATGTTGCGACATCAACTTCCTCTTCCTCTGCTTCAGAGGCTAAGTAAGTGAAGTGAATGTGTGTCCCCTTTGATACACCAAATATCGAAGGGGGATGTGCATGAAAGGAAGATCGCTCTGAACGATCTTGGGGTTGTTCAATGTCAGAAGCAACACATGCTTCTGTGTGTGTGATTGGTTGTGTCGAGCCCTGAGGCAAAGGGGCTCTTAGATCTTCATCACCTCTCTGTTGGGAGAGGGGTGATGGAATATGGGGTTCCTCGGCTGATTCATCTCCAAAGGCCCGAAGAATGGCCTCTGGATGGCTGGCTGGGGTTGGGATTGGACTGGGTCGTCCTTGTTCAATACCCCTGTGGCTTTGATTGCCAGGGGTAGATGTTGTGGTTGCCCTTTCTATAGTAGGTGGAGGAATTGTATGAGTAGGGCCAGGGGAGGCATGATGAGTAGCATCATCATCATCATCTTCATCATCCGATGAAGATGTTTCATGTGCTCCCTTGCTTGGTTTAGGGGACGGCTCTAGTCACTCTGGGGTAACTGCCCTCGGTTCCTTGGACAGCATAGAGCATTCATAGGTCTGGTGTATCTCAGATGTCGATGGAATGACATTGAGCATAGCCCTTGAGAGTGGGTGGTTGATGGTGTAACCCTCCTTTAAGAGGGTTGGTCGATGGCTAGGCATCTTGCAAACTGGAGTGAAGGGCTCTTCAGCAGGTAGTCCATGTTTCCTCATTGCATCCCCAATGAAGAGGGCGAGGAAACGAGGGAAAAGAACCGCCTATAGAGGCTTGCCAACGGCTTGGAGTTTGCATTTCTTGACCACCACCAAATGAATCTCATTGTAGATGAAAAAGGCGTAGTCAAGGTTGAGGTTGAAGAACAACCCGTACATGATTCTCATGATGTTGATATTCCCTTGGTCCAATGACCCTAGCTTGCATGTGAGGGCCTGTTAAGGATGGAGAAAAACATGTTCCACATCCGCGGGAGGAATTGGCATTTGAAGTCTGAGACCTTGCGTAGGTCACGATTGTCGCCTAACATTTTAACAAAGCAGAGGATGTCGTCGGTGGTGGGAGGTTAGTCATATTCTGCAATTCCAAGCTCCCGTCGAGTGGGAATGCACAAAACTCGAGAAACTTTAGCCCACGATATTTTGAGAGAGCATGTCATATCGTTTGGGGCATCCATGTCCCCCATGATTCCATGGCTGTCGGGGTGGAACTTACATGTTTGCCAGTACTGCTAGACGTACTTTAGTGGTACGCCGGTGTCAGCTAGAGTTAGGACGGGAAGAAGAATACAGTTCTTGAAGAACTCGATCATGACTGTAAATCGGTCGTCGAACAGTGTGTTTCTTAGTTCAATAGCGTGGTTGTTTGGCTTCATGGGAAGGAACACAATAACGTGGCTGTTGGCGCCGGTGGATTGGACTCTACTGTCATTGTTGTTCGATTCGTGGGAGGCGGAGGAGGCCATTGTTGTGGAAGATACCGGTTTTTGTTCGTCAAATTATATTTGCAGGTTTTGGTAAGCGTAAAGAGGTAATGGAGGTAGAAGAAGGATATTTATAGGTGGGGAGGAGGTGGGGGTAGGGTGTGGGGTTGGGGTGGTGGGTGGGAATGGGAAACGGTTTCTTGATTATTACATTAAAATAATCATGAAATGTTTTGGCGGTTTGGTAATTGACGATTTGATTTGGAGATCGTGAGCCGTCTTGATTGTACGTGCCATTAATGTTGGAGGACACGTATCAAGGCGGGGTCAGGGAAAGGGAAAGTTGAAAGGGTGTATGGGGAACAAGCTGTATATGGTGTCAGGCGCGTGTTAAGATGACGTATGGATTATTTGAAATAAGAAGTTATTTCAAATAATATCTTGAGAAATATGTATCCAAAAAAAATTTAAATTTAAAATCCCATCTAATTGGAAGATTAATACTAATTACGAAGTTTTGATYTTCTAAAAACCCATGTTGTATAGTTTTTAGTCACAAAAGTTGCAATTTTGTATAATCTTTTAAAAGAGTTTTGCAATTAAGATGGGTTTTGTGAATGAAATATATTTTGTCATGGAACCAGAGGTGTTCTGGTTGACCATGACATATTGGGTGGGGAACCAGAGGGGCTTTGGTTGAACATCAATGAAGGAATTCATCGATGAAATGTTGGATTGCATGATTAAGAAGCCTTGGATGACAAACCATAGGCTCTGTTTAAGCATGTTCAATCCAGTATGTAGGACCAGAGGAGCTCTGGTTTGATACTTAAACATTATTTGGCATTTTGAATGGCCAGAGGCTCTGGATAGTGGAACAAGAGGTGCTGGTATGATAAATGCATATGTATGCAATGGATATTCATAAAGAATGAATATCTCCTCCTCAAATGATGCATGTATATTGGTTGAGTTTTTTTTTAAAGACTCCCCCTAGAACCAATAATGTGGTGACAAGATTCTCTAGTCTATACAACCAGAGGCTCTGGTTGTGAAGGATGATGGAATGAAGTATGAAATATGGCTAAGTATGCAAATGGATATGCATAACAATGGGTCTTTGAGACCAGAGAGCTGTGGTTCCAAAGACAATGAATCCAAAGGCTCTGGTTGCAAAGACAAGGAAAAATATGTATGAGAAAATAGTTATGGGCATGGGAAAGAGTATAGAGGTTGAGCCTTTGAGACCAGAGGGGCTTTGGTTCCAAAGGATTTGAATCCAAAGGCTCTGGTCTTTAGAACAAGAGGCTTTGGTTTCAAAGGTGATGAAATGAAGTATGAAAATAGGAGTCAAGTGCATGAGAGAAAGGGGGTTTGGGGGACTCTTTGGGTCTAGAGGAGCTCTGGTTACAAAGAGTATGAATCCAGAAGCTCTGGTCTTTAGAACCAGAGGCTCTGGTGGTCTTTGAAAGGATAAGAAAGAGGAATGAAAGGAGAGTAGCGTACCAAGTCGTATTTGGAAACCAGAGTTTTCTGGTTGCAAAGGACTTGGAAACCAGAGGCTCTGGTCTTTTCTCCTGAGGAAGGTCTTCTTTTCTTCAGCTGGATGAGAGGAAAAGTGGTGGCTAGTTTTCTCAGGGGCAGGCCACTTCTGTTTTTGCTCACGAGTAAACTTGATGAACTTGAAGGATGTACTAGGGCCTTGTGAGTTATCTTTGGCAGATTTACCATCTTTCAGTTTTCCCTTTTCTTTGTCTGAAGTTTTCATCGATGAAGGAATACCATATTTCATTGAGGGTTTTAAGTTTTGAGGATTTTTACTCTCAATGATCTTTGGTGATTCACAAAGTATCTCTTCTTCAGATTCAAAATCGAGAAAGTCTCTTGCTGATTTCTCAAAATCAAAACTAGCATGGATTGAAGTGGAAGATGTGGGTTCAGAGGTTGATGCTTCAGAGTGTTATGCCTGAGGCTTCATCGATTCTGATTTCGATGAACTTTCAATTTTACTTGAATGGTTCATCGATTCATCAGCTGATTTTTCCTCATTAGGATTTTCTTTTACATCAACAGTACTTGCTGATGAAGTGGAATCGACAATCAGAGACTCTGGTTTTACCATAGGATTTCCGTCGGTCTCTGATTTAGAGGTGTCATTTCTTCCATCAAAATTCTTACTTGTACTGTTCTCATATACCACATTTTCAAAATCCTGTCTTAAAACTACAGTTTTTCCATCGACTTTAACTCTTTTAAAATTTGCTTTTGGTTTTGGGCTAAAGTCGGGTTTTTGAATGCATCCAATTTGGAAAGTGGATTCAAGGGTGGATTTCTTTGATTCGATGAAGGAGTCCAATTCATTGAATCCAATCCCTTGAGTGYCCGTTTGACCATTTAATTTTTCATAAATGTCTTGGGCATCTTTGTACTTCTTCATCAGAAGTTCATTGGTTTGAAGCTTCTGGTGAAGAATTTTTTGTTCTTTTTGAAAGAAGTCATTAAGAGCAACTGAGTTTAGTCTCTCTGCCTTGGATTCTTTTAAGGCCTTAGTTTTCTTTTCTAGGTCCTTAGTTATTTGTTTGTTTAATTCTAGAAGTTTATCTTCCTCTGATTTCTTAAGAGTGCTGATGCGAGTCTTTTCCTTGGCAAGTTCGGCTTTTTCTTCGGTTAGAAAGTCAGTCTCTCTTTTGTAGAAACTTGCTTCTTTTTCCGCTTTTATCCTTTCAGATTTTTCAAAATTTAATTTCTCTTTTAATTTATGGAAATCCTCTGAAAGTTTTATCACCCTTAAGTCTAGCTCAGATAGAGTAGAGTTGGTTTCATTGGAAGTAGACTCACATACCTGATCATCGGAGTTGGAGATAGATTCTGCATTGGACGTGACCATTAGACAGATGAGTGCTTTGTCTTCATCATCTGATGAAGAATCAGACACCCAGATTTCTTTTTCGGCCATCAGGCTTCGCACTCTAGGATTATACTTGTATTTGTTCTTGTAGTAGTATGCATCCTATACCAATCGTCCTCTGCATTCTTTGGAGAAATGACCGAGTTTTCTGCACCTGAAGCATCGGAGGTCATTTTTCCTTCCATCCTTGTCCTCTTTTCTCTCATATCTTTTGTCTTCCTTTCTTTCTTCTTTCTCTTCTCTTCCATCTCTTCTGTCTTCCCTCTGATGAAATTTTGATGGCTTCCTTTCATAGGATGACTGGTATCTTTCCCTCTTGAACTCTTTTCATTCATAGGGTTTCTTGATGAACTTCTTTTGGAACTGCTTAGTAATCAGGGCCAGAGATTTGGCAAAGGCTTTAATTTCATCATCTGATTTAGAAGTTTTGTCCTCAGATTCTGATTCTTCCACCAGTGCTTTTTTTCCTTTCTTCTTGTGTTCTCTGGTGGGGGTCCTTGATTTTTCCTTTTCATCGGCAGCAAGAGCAAGAGGTCCTCCGATGGATACCTTCTTTTCCATAATGTCATTCTCTTGTGCTGCAAGCGTTCCATACAGATCATGAAGTGACCAGCCGTCTAGGTCCTGATTTACTTGAAGGGACATAGACAACTGGGTCCATTCATCGCCAAGACTTTTTAGGAATAAAACATTGTTTTCTTCCTTAGTTCTGGAGATATCGTTTCGACGACATTGATTAATGAATGTGTTGAAACGATCGTATGTCTTCTGAATCGGTTCATCAGGAAGGGCCTTGAAGTTTGTGTATTCGTTGAGACATTGTGCTCTACGATTTTTCTTTGTTTTTGCCCTTCCTTCCAGTTGGCTTGCCAATTCATCACATAGTTCCTTGGCTGTGGAACATGCATCGAGGGATTGGAAGATTTCATTGGCTATGGCCATGAGTTCAGGTGTGGTAGCAAGGGGAACATGTACATTAAGTACATATTCAGAGGGCTGAGCCTCTGGTTCCCTTGCTTGGGTTGATGGAGTTTGTTGTGTTTGGGGTGGTGGAAATTTTGGGTTTTGTGTTTGGTGATGGGATGTTGAGGGTGCAGCGGATTCCATGGGTTGTGAAGCGGTGGCCTGATTCTCCCCCTCATGAGGACCCAGACCTTAATCATCAGGGTCTGGATCCTCATGCCTTCGTCATTTAAGGGGGCGGCTTGATGAGTAGGAGGCCCTGGAACTGTTCTTCTTCCACAACCGTGTGTGGTCGGCCAATGTCCGCACTCGATCCTTGTTGCACCGTTGTTCCATGGTGCGAAGAAGAGTGTTTGTTCGATCTTGCTGTTGCGTAAGACTCTTCCTCAGCACAATGGTAGGCTCAACCAACCTGGCAGCAAACTTTGCACTTATCTTATTGAATGACGAGATAAGTGCCTTGGACAGAGCCTGGAGATCGGCTCTGGTGGCAAAATCCATGCTTGATGTAGGTGGTTGTGGCACAGAGGTGGTGGTGGATGTCGATGGAGGATTGGAAAGGTTGGCGATGAGATTCCTCACCTCTGCAGTGAAGGAAGAGAAGGCTGCATCGAAGGATGGGCCTATAGAGGGAGGTGAATGTGGGTGGTACTGTCGAGCCATGAGGCGATGTGGCTCTTATGTCTTCATCGCCTCTCTGTTGGGAGAGGGGCGATAAAAATTGAGGTTCCTCAGGTAAATCATCTCCAAAGGCCCGAAGAATGGCCTCTGGATGGCTGGCTGGTTGTGGGATTGGACTGGGTGGTCCATGTTCAATACCCCCTTGGCCTTGATCGCAAGGGGTAGAGGAGGTGGTTGCCCTTTGGGAAGAGGGAGGGGGATGTGTTTGTGAAGGGCTGGGGGATGCACGTGGAGTACCATTATCATCATCATCTTCATCTTCATCATCCGATGAAGATGGCTCCTGTGCTCCCTCACTTGTTTCTAGGGACGGCTCTATTCGCTCTGGGGTAGCTGCCCTTGGTTCATGGGACAGCAGAGAACGTTCATAGGTTCGTCGGATCTCCGATGTCTCTGGTATGACAATGAGCATTGCTCTGGAGACTAGTCTGTTGATGGTATTTCCGTCCTTTGAGAGAGTGGGTCGATGGCCATGCATTTTGAAGACGGGGGTGAATGGTGCTTTGGCCAGGAGGTCATGCTTCCTCATCGCATTCCCTATGAAGAGAGCTAGGAAACGAGGAAACAGAACAGAGGTTAAGCGCTTGCCGGTCACCTGGAGCTTACACTTCTTGACTATCGCAGTGTGGATCTCATTGTATATCAGAAAAGCATAGTCGAGAGGGATATTGAAGAAAAGTCCGTACATGATCGTCATGATGTTGATGTTGCCCTGGTCCATCGACCCTAGTTTGCAGGTGAGGGCCCTGTTCAATATGGAAAAGAACATATTCCACATTGGCGGTAAGCACTGCCTTTTGAAGTCGGAGGCGTTGCGTAGGTCACGATTGTAACCTAGCATTTGGATGAACCTGAGGATGTCGGAGGTGGTGGGTGGCTCGGTATATTGCTCAATGTCGAGTTCTCGACTGGTTGGAATGCACATAACTCGAGATACTTTTGCCTGCGAGATCTTGAGCGAGCAAATCATGTCGTTTGGTGCGTCAATGTCCTCCATTATTCCATGGCTTTCAGGGTCGAATTCGCATGTCTGCCAGTACTGTTGGACGTACTTTAGTGGTACGCCTTTGTCAGTGAGGGTCAGTGCTGGTAGAAGAATGCAGTTTTTGAAGAATTCGATCATGACGACAAACCTGTCGTCGAACAGGGTGTTTCGCAGTTCAATGACATGGTTTTT
Organism: Cynara cardunculus var. scolymus; assembly: GCF_001531365.2. NCBI lineage: Eukaryota > Viridiplantae > Streptophyta > Magnoliopsida > Asterales > Asteraceae > Cynara > Cynara cardunculus. The sequence goes on along the minus strand of NW_020200581.1, from coordinate 76,319 downwards.
GGGCTTCATTGGGAGGAAGACGATTGTGCGGCTGTTGGCGCCGGTGGATTGAACGTGGTTGTCGTTGTTGTTGGACTCGTGTGATGCGGAGGAAGCCATTGCATAGGAAGTTGAAGGTAAGTTCGTTCGTCGAAGTCTATTTGCAGGTTTTAGGAAGCGTAAAGACTAAATGGAGGTAGAAGAACGATATTTATAGGTAGGGAGGAGGTGGGGGTGGGGTGGGGGGATGGGGAATATGAACAGGTTTTCTTGATTTTTATATTTAAATAATCATGAAAATGGGAGTCAGTTGGGTAAAAGGTGATTTGATTTGCAGATCGTGAGTCGTCTTGATTGTGCGTGCCATTAATGTTGGAGGACACGTGTCAAGGCGGGGTTAGGGAAGGGAAATTTGAAACGGTTCATTGGGAACAGGCTGTATATGGTGTCAGGCGCGTGTGAGGTTGACGTATGGATTATTTGAAATAAGAATTTATTCAAAATAATATCTCGTTAAAGATTAATCCAAAAACAATTTAAATTTAAAATCCCATCTAATTGTAAGATTAATACGAATTACGAAGTTTTGGTCTTCTAAAAACCCATGTTGAATAGTTTTTAGTCACAAAAGCTGCAATTTTGTTTAATTTTTAGAAAGTTTTTCAATTTTGATGGGTTTATGGATGAAAGTGATTATGTCATGGAACCAGGGGAGTTTTGGTTTCACATAACCCTTTTAATGGGGAACCAGAGGTGCTCTGGTTGAATATCGATGAAGGAATTCATTAATAAAATGTTGGATTGCATGAATAAGAAGCCTTGGATGACAAACCAGAGCTTCTGAATAAGCATGGGCATCCATTATGTAGAACCAGAGGGGCTCTGGTTAAATACACATGGTGTATTCATTATTTATGTAGCATTTATGTGTCGAGAGGCTCTAGTATGGAAAATGCATGAATATAATGGAGTTTCATGATGAAAGAGTAGCTCCCTGTCAAATGGTGCATGAAGATTTGTTGAGTTTTAAAAACTCCCCCTAGAACCAATAATAACGAAGATTGAGGTGACCAGAGGCACTGGTGTATACAACCAGAGGCTCTGGTTGTGAAGGATGATGAAAGAAAGGTATGAAATGTGGCTAAGTGTGCAAAAGGATATGCATATGAATGGGTCTTTGAGACCATAGGGCTCTGGTTCCAAAGACAATGAATCCAGAGGCTCTGGTCTTTAGAACCAGAGGCTCTGGTTGCTAAGGCGAGGAAAAAGAAGTATGAGAGAATGGTAGAGTGTATGAGAAAGAGTATAATGGATGGGCTTTTGAGACCAGAGGGGCTCTGGTTCCAAAAGCTTTGAATCCAGAGGCTCTAGTCTTTAGAACCAGAGGCTCTGGTTGCGAAGGCGATGAATTGAAGTATGAAAATATGGTTAAGTGCATGTGGAGTGAGAGGGGGGGATTCTTTGGGTTCAGAGAGGATCTGGTCGCAAAGAGTATGAATCCAGAGGCTCGGGTCTTTAGAACCAGAGGCTCTGTTGGTTTAGAAATGCTATTTTTGATGAATAAAAGGTGAAGTGAACATGCCAAGTCTTATATGTGAAGCAGATATCTCTGGTTGCAAAGGACTTGGAAACCAGAGGTTCTGGTTACATGAATGAGGATATGCGATGGAGTTCAAAAGGGGTCTGGTCTCAAGGGGTGAGAATCCAGAGGCTCTGGTCTTTGCGACAAGAGGCTCTGGTTTCAAAGAGTGAGAATCTAGAGGCTCTGGTCTTTAGAACCAGAGGCTCTGGTTGCTAAGGTAATACTTAGTAAAGAAAGACCAAGTATTTGCTTTGACCAGAGGTCTCTGGTTCCAAAGGAGATGAAAGATATTTGAGCCATAAAAAAAATTCCTTCATGACAAGAGGCTCTTGTCTTTAGAACTAGAGACGCTGGTTTGGAGTAATTTATTGATTTTGGCTAATTTCTTTGTATCACTTGTAGGCATAACCATGAGATATTGATAATCTCTTATTTAAATACTTATTGCCTTTAAGTGGTGAGATTCAGCATACCCATCTTGCTGACTAGAAATAAAAATCTTTTCTTATCAAGAGCTTTTGTGAAAATGTCAGCATGTTGAATCTCAGTGGTCTTGGAATGCTGGACTGGGTTTGCAGAGATTGCTATGGCACTCTTGGAGTCACAGGGGATGGGGATTTTGTCATAATGGAATCCATAGTCCTTAAGTTGTGTCTTCATCCAGAGAACTTGTGAACAACAACTAGCAGCAGCAACATATTCTGCTTCTGTTGTAGAGGTTGAGACACAATTTTGTTTTCAGTAAGTCCAACTTACCAGCTTGTCCCCCAAAAGTTGACAACATGCATGATCTGCATCTGTGTAGGCTATTAGATCAAAGCTAGAGTTCTTTGGAT
>NW_020200581.1:71130-73167 GCF_001531365.2 Cynara cardunculus var. scolymus | reverse complement strand
ATCTGATAAACTTTGAAGCCTTTGTGAGCTGCATAGGCTAGGAATATCCGGATGGCCTCAAGTCTTGCAACGGGAGCAAATGTTTCATCATAGTCAATCCCTTCTTCCTGGCAGTAGCCTTTGGCAACAAGCCTAGCTTTGTTCCTTATGACTATGCCATCTTCATCCTTCTTGTTTCGGAAAACCCATTTGGTTCCTATGGTGGTCTTCCCTTTGGGTAAAGGCATAAGGTACCATACTTTGTTTCTTTCAAAATGGAGTAATTCTTCTTGCATCGCATCTATCCAGTTTGAGTCTTGTAGGGCTTCTAAAATTTTCTTTGGTTCTATCATACTCAGACAGTTGGCGAAGAGACATTCATTGGCAATGGCATATCTTCTCTTGACACTAGATGTTGGATCACCAATGATTTGGTGGTGTGGGTGATCTTTTTTCCATTGTGTGCTTGATTGGGGTTCTGGAGCAACAGGATGCAGTTCTTCATCGGCTGATGGGACTGCTTGCTCCCCCTCGAAGAGATCATCTCCAGAGTTAGACTCTGGTTCTTGATCTTGATCTGAAGACACATATGAAGTAGAAGATGAAGTAACATGAGTTTCAGTAAGAGATGTACCTTTAGCATTGGAGACTTCATGTTCTTCATCGGTTCTGGAGATAGATTCTGCAGTTGGCACATGTCCAGATATTACTTCTTCGTCGAAGATGTCTTCAAATAATTGAGCTAACTCTGATTCGTTGGGTTTGCCAAGTGATGAATCAGATGCTCTTCTTTGAAGTCCGAGTTCTGAACTGTTGTGTCCAGAAGTCATTGATGTGGAATCATCAAAGGACACATTGATGCTTTCTATGACGATTCTTCTCCATTTGATGTAGACTCTGTAGGCCTTGGCAGTTTCAGAATAGCCCAGAAAAATCCCTTCATCAGCTTTCTTGTCGAACTTGCCAATATATTCTCTATCGTTGAGTACAAAGCATTTTCACCCAAAGACATGAAAATATTTGACATTTGGTCTTCTTTGGTTGATGAGCTCATAAGGTGTCTTCTGGTGCCTCTTGTTGATGATTGATCGATTCTGGGTGAAGCATGCAGTGGAAATAGTTTCAGCCCAGAATGTGATAGGTAACTCTGATGAAACAAGCATGGTTCTTGCTGCTTGCACGAGGGTTCTGTTCCTTCGCTCCACCACTCCATTCTATTGTGGAGTTCTAGTTGCTGACAAGTTTTGTGGAATGCCTTCACTGATGAGGTATTCATCGATTCTGGCATTTTTGAATTCAGTTCCATTGTCGCTTCTAACCTTTATTAGTTTTCGTTGTAGAAGGACTTGGAGCCTTTTCATCACTCCAATGAGTAGGTCTGGAACATCTGATTTCTTCTTCACAAATTCAACGCAGGTGTATCTGGAGTATTCATTAACAAGTACTAGTATATACTTCTTTCTAGAGAGACTTTGATTTGATATAGGCCCACAGAGGTCTATATGTACCATGTCCAAGGGCTTGGTGCAGGAGGTTTCTGACTTGGTTTTATGTGAGGCCCATCTTAGCTTTCCCATCTCACAGGCTGAGCAAAGATGATCTTTTTCGAATTTGAGATCCGGAATTCCCTTGACCAACTTCTATGTGGCTAGTTTTCGTAGTGCATCAAAGTTGAGATGTGAGAACTTTTGATGCCATAGCCAATTTTCATCGCTCTTATGAGACACAAGATAAAGGGTGTCATGTCCCATAGTGGATTCAAAATCTAGAAGATAGAGATTCCTTCTCTTTTTGCCTTGATGATTGTTTGACTAGGCTTTGTTTCTATGATATAGAAACCTTTGCGGAACCTGACTTCAAGACCCTTGTCGTGGAACTGGCTTATGCTTGGTAAGTTGTGCTTCAAACCTTCAACATAAGCCACTTTGCTGATCGAGATGTTGCCTTTGATGAGAGTGCCATATCCCTTTATCGATGTAGAAGGATAGCTGACTTTTATCACCAGTCATATGCCTGGAGCAACCTGAATCCATGTACCATGGTTGCACATGCTGGTCC
>NW_020200581.1:67882-68989 GCF_001531365.2 Cynara cardunculus var. scolymus | reverse complement strand
TCATGTCAGAAAAGTTGTTAGGAACTTGTATAAATAGCAGCTTAGGCCTTTGTAATTGGGTGTGCTTCCAGTATTGTAATTGTCAATATTTTCAATCAATTGAAAATCATTTGAAGCTATTCTCTCGTGTTCTTCATTCGTCATCTGTGTTCTTGATTGATTAATTACTCTGTTTGTTCTAATACTGTTTCCGCTGCACTGTTATTGTTCTTAAAGTTCATCAAGAGTATTTGGTTAATATCATAAGCTGAATCTAAAGGTCCTAACAATTGGTATCAAAGCAGGAATCAAATTCTAATTTGATTTATTCTGTTCTTGGTATTAATCTGCATTTGCTCAAGAACACTAGTCTTCTTCTTCAGGTTACCCTGTTTTACTCTATTCTATCAGTTTCATCTTATTTCTATTTTCTTCTTCTTTCAATGGCGAATCTGGCCAATACATCTTTCATGAGTACTGGTTCTCAATCAAAACCTCCCACGCTTATACGTGAGGAGTACCCCCAATGGAAGTTGCGAATGGTTAATTTTCTGGAAGGAATTCACCCAAGGATATGTGAATTTCTGTATAATCCTCCTTATGTCCCCATGAACTTAATTCCTAGAGTTCCAGCCACTAGAACAACTCCAGAAATTCCCGAGCATTATGATCCACGTCCTGCTGCAAACTGGAGTGATGAGGACAAAATTATGGTTTAATTGGGCAGCAAGCGCGAACGATTGTTAATTATGGCAATACCTCACGAAATCTTTAAATGCATTGATCACTGTCAATTATCCACGGATATTTGGGCAGAGTTAGAAAAGCAGATTGAAGGAGGTAAGAAAACATTAAAAAACAATCGATCAATTTGCATTGACGAGTACCACAGCTTCAAGGCGATAGAAGGCGAATCCCTGTTTGACACATATTCTAGACTGAACACCTTAATTAGTAACTGCAAGAGGTATGGAGTCATGAGAACGGCAGAGGACAACAACTCATTATTCTTGAAGAGCCTTGGAGTTGAGTGGATGCACCTCACCATGTCCATGAAGGCCACCCTAGACTTGGAAATGTGGACTCTAGCAGACTTGTTTGGATCTCTTAAAAGCCAAGAGCCTCAAG
>NW_020200581.1:63969-65627 GCF_001531365.2 Cynara cardunculus var. scolymus | reverse complement strand
GAATGACATGTCCAGAGTCCTAGTTGATGGTTGTCTTATTCTTTATTGTATATATTTTTCTTTTAAATTTCACTGTGTATATAATTTTATTTCTTGAATAACCTTTCACTTAATTTTTTAGTTAAACAGGTTTAACCTCGCAGAGTCTTGCAAGGTTTGAGGGGGAGTATGAGCTTAAAAAAAAATAAAACCTTTTGAAGAAGAAAAATGTTTTTAGTCACAGAACCTCTGTGATCACTTGCAGAGGCTCTTTGAACAGACCACTGATGGATACCTTCTTCTTTATAATGTCGTTCTCTTTTGCTGCAAGCGTTCCATACAGATCATGAAGTGACCAGCCGTCTAGGTCCTGATTTGCTTGACGGGACATTGACAGCTGAGTCCATTCATCGCCAAGACTTTTTAGGAATAAAACATTGTTTTCTTCCTTAGTTCTAGAGATATCGTTTCGACGACATTGATTAATCAATGTGTTGAAATGATCGTATGTCTTCTGAATCAGTTCATCAGGAAGAGCCTTGAAGTTGGTGTATTCGTTGAGACATTGTCCTCTACGATCTTCTTTGTTTTTGCCTCTCCTTCCAGTTGGCTTGCCAGTTCATCCCATAGTTCCTTGGTTGTGGAACATGCATCAAGGGATTGGAAGATTTCATTGGGTATTGCCATGATTATCAGTCTTTTGGCCTTCTTGTCGGTCTCAACCCGTTCTATGTCGTCTTCATCCCAATTCTTCTCATCCTTGGGCATGTAGTAGGCAGGGATTTCAGCTGTGGTATTTGTTCCTGGGACTATTGGGACAAGAGTCTGTGGTATGTAAGGACCCTCCATTACAGATCGCAGGAGGTTCCTGTCCATTCCTTCCAAGAAGTTTACCATCCTTATCCTCCATTGCGGGTACTCTTCTCGTTGAAGAGTTGGAGACTTGGTGAGGGAGCCAACACTATACGTAGATTTCCAGTTGGCCATTGAGGATTATTAGAAGAGAGAAATTTTACGTTTTTTTAAAAAATTGAGAGATTTTGTATGATCATTTGATTGGAAAAACAATCAATTGGTTCTGATACCAATTGTTGATCCCAGATCTCTCAATAACACTAATAATCGAGTTAAAAATAACCAAATTATAGTGTTTTAATGAACAAAMTGATGAACACTCAAGAACAATGTATGAACATTCAAAGAATAATCTTGAGTGCCAATGATTTCACTTTATTCAATATGAAAAACGTAAAAGCGACATTTTTAACAATAGGCCTAATGACCTATTTATAGTAGAAGGCTAATTAGAAGATAACTATCTAGTGAGACTATTTAGCTAATCTATACTATATTATAATGCATTTGGCTAAAACTCTTAAAAACTCTTAATCTATACTATATTATAATGCATTTGGCTAAAACTCTTAAAAACTCTTAAACTCTTAAAACTCTTAAACCCGTTCATCCCTAAACGATTTCATCCCTATCCGATTTCATCCAATAACTAAATTCGTGTAACTAACTGCAGATAAACACAATCCAATACAGGATAAACATCTCATTCTAAATATAAAAAATCTAAAATATAATTAGAATAATCATTGAATTCTAACAAAATACTTAATTATTATCTTTATAAAATGTTATATTATTAAACCAAAAATAAATTATTTCATTAT
>NW_020200581.1:57245-62364 GCF_001531365.2 Cynara cardunculus var. scolymus | reverse complement strand
TATCGTCAAACATATATTTTATTCAAAAATAAAAACATCATCGCTTTCTCAAAATCACATAAAGCTATATTATAACATCAACTGAGATAAAGAATAAAAATGAAATATTAAAAACACGATGTATCTCGCTGCATTGCGCGAGTACGCTTCTAGTCTTCTACTAACGGATAAAGTTTATCTAAACTATGGATAAGCTATAAATTAAGATAAACTTGAAATCCAACTGTCGATTTGTCATTTTCAGCTGTCTTTCTTGGAATGATGATTCAACCTTATCCTTATCCTTATATCTTCATCGTATGCCTCTTGTTGAATTGCTGAAGAAAACTCTAAGTGTTGTTGACCAGAGGGGTGATGAAGATGCTCTTTCCATCGCATCTCTGGTTGTTCGTCGATCCTCTGGTTCTTCTCCACACTTGGTCAATTCTGCCTTAATGTCTTCATCGGTCTTCTAGTTCTTCATCACTTGTTGTTCTTCATTACTTTTACACTTATAAATTATGAAGTCATTTTGATCTATAATCCAAGAATAATCCGGTCAAGACTTCACTTTTTAAATCGCACAAATTCACAAAAATGACAAGAAGAAAAGAAATGGAGGTTAAGCCCTCTCTTTTATACTTTTCTAAAACAGGAAGGTCGGCTAAACAGCCCCCTTCCCACGTACACACACTTTACTTCACACAATCATGCATACACATGACATGCATTCATACTCACACACATAATATGCATGTATGTTCATGTATAAATATTCACATACATATCATATTATACATGCATTTCACTTTGACTTACCATATACACATAATCTCATACATGCATCTACATTATGCACATAATTTTCACACACTACCAAGATCAAATAAAACAAATTTATCATATTATCACGTAATCACTTATCAAATAATCACACACATTAATTACCTTGGGTGATAACCAGGATCTGGTTATCACACTATCCACCTCTCAAAAAAATTCCATCCCAGAATTCCTTTAATCAAAAAGCCATGGGTACTCTGATCTCATCTTTGACTCCAATTCCCATGTCGCTTCTGGTCCTTTGTGAAACTTCCATTAAACCTTAACCAGACTTATCTTTTTATTTCTCAACATCCTGATCTTTCGGTCAATTACGGCTTCCGGTATTTCCACAAAGTTCAGCTTACTGTCTAATTTAATCTCTGGGATTGGTATAGCTAGATTCAGATTGGCCAAACATTTCCGCAGATTCGACACGTGAAAAGTGTTGTGAATCAGATTCAGTTCTTCTTGCAGCTCTAACTGATATGCTACTGGCCCTATTCGTTTACATATTCTGAACGGCCCCACATACCTTGGAGTGAGCTTACCCTTCTTTCCAAACTTGATGACACCCTTCCATGGTGAAACTTTTAACATAACAAATTTACCTACATCAAATTCAATCGGCTTTCGACGATTATCAGCATAACTTTTCTGGCGATCTTGTGTTGTTTTGATTCTTTCACGGATCTGTTCGATCTTCTTAGAAGTTACTTGGATAATTTAAGGACCCGTTAGCTATCTTTCACCTACCTCATTCCAACATAACGACGTTCGGCATTTACATCCATACAATACTTCATACAGTGCCGCTTGGATGCTGGAATGGTAACTATTGTTATATGCAAATTTTATCAATGGCAAGCGATCTTCCCACGATCCCCCGAAGTCAATAATACAACTTCTCAACATATCTTCGAAAGTCTGGATAGTTCTTTCTCTCTGCCCATCAGTCTGCGGATGATAAGTTGTACTTAGTCGAATTTCAGATCCCAAAGCTTTCTGCAATCCTTCCTAGAACTTTGAAGTAAATCGACTCTCTCTATCAGAGATAATAAACAATGGAACACCGTCTCTGGTTACAATTTCTTTGATATAAATCTTCGCCAGCTTTTCTAAAGAGTACTTCTCTCTTATTGGCAGAAAATGCACAGATTTAGACAAACGATCAACAATTACCCAGATCGTGTCATACCCCTTTGTAGTTCGAGGTAACTTCATAACGAAATCCATGGTAATGTGATCCCATTTCCATACAAGTATCTCTAAAGATTGAAGACTTCCATACGGCTTCTGATGTTCAATCTTAACCTGTAGGCATCTCAGACATTGCTCCACATATCTAGCTATGTCTTTCTTCAATCCGGGCTACCAATAAAAAGGTTTTAAATCTCTGTACATCTTATTGGTACCTAGATGGGTAGAGTATCGGGACTTATGGCTTTCATTTAATATAGTGTTTTGGATATCTCGAAAACATGGTACCCAGATTCGCCCTTGAAAGCACATTAGTCCTTCGTCATTCTGTTCCAAGGTTGACATCATCTTACCTAACTTTTCTTCTTTAACAAATTCTTCTTTTATAGCTTCTTGTTGACATCTCTGAATCTTCTTACGAATGTCAGGGACCAAATTCAATCTCATTGCCACTGCTTTAATGGTTCCACTCTTTTATTTCCTGCTTAAGGAGTCAGCTACCACGTTAGCTTTTCCCGGGTGGTAGAGGATTTCACAATCATAATCATTAAAAGCTCAATCCACCGATGCTGTCACATATTTAATTCTTTGTGGCTGAACAAATGTTGTAAACTCTTATGATCAGTAAAAATCTAACACTTTGTTCCCAGAAGATAATGTCTCCAGATTTTCAGAGCAAATATACTGTAGCTAATTCAATGTCATGGGTTGGATACTGCTTCTCATGATCTTTCAATTGTCTTGACACATAAGAAATCGCTTTTCCTCTCTGCATCAGAACACATCCTAACCCTAACTTTGAAGAATCGTTGTAAACCACAAAGTCTTCGGATCCATCTGGTTGAGTCAATATCGGCGGCGCGCTGCAAAGATGATCTTTTAAAAATTGAAAAGCTTCTTGCTGTTCTCCTTCCCACTGGAATTTAACGTTTTTCCGAGTCAATTTGGTTAATGGCACAACTATTTTAGAAAAATTATGAATGAACTTACGGTAATAGCCAGCCAATCACAAAAAGCTTCGGACTTCAGAAGGATTTTCGGAGCTTCCCATCTTGCAACTGCTTCTATTTTCGTTGGATCAACTTTTACCCCTGATTCTAAGATGACGTGACCCAAGAATTGGACTTCTCTTAACCAGAACTCAAATTTAGATAACTTTGCGTACAACCTTTCTTTCTTCCATAATTCTAATATCAGACGAAGATGTTTTGCATGTTCTTCTTCAGTCTTAGAGTATATAAGAATATCATCGATAAATACAATAAGGAAATTATCAAGATATTCCTTACATATCATATTCATCAAATCCATAAAAGCTGCGGGTGCATTAGTTAAGCCGAATGGCATAACTAAGAATTTGTGATGCCCGTACCTTGTTCTGAATGCTGTTGTGGCAACATCTTCTTCCTTGACTTTGAGTTGATGATACCCTGACCTTAAATCAATCTTCGAGAAATAACTTGCTCATACCAATTGGTCGAACAAGTCATCAATCCTTGGTAAAGGATATTTGTTTTTAATTGTCAATTTATTCAATTCACGATACTCTATACACATTCGCATAGACCCATCCTTCTTCTTGACAAATAAGACCGGAGCACCCCAAGGTGAAGTGCTGGGCCTAATAAATCGTTTGTCAATTAAATATTTCAACTGTGCAACCAGTTCTTTCAATTAAAATGGAGCTAATCGGTATGGCGCCTTTGCTACTGGTGCAGCCCCTGGTACAAGATCGATTCAGAATTCAATGACTCTGTCTGGTGGTAATCCAGATAAGTCTTCTAGAAAGACTTCTGGATATTCACTAACAATCAGAATCGATTCTTCTTTTCCTTTCCCTTTCTTCAGATCAATTACGTATGCCAAACATCCTTGCTACTTCTTCCGAATACTTTTCTAGGATTTCATTACTGACAAAATACTGGTATGGTGATTCTGACGATCACCATAAATAACAACTGTTCCTTGGTCCGGTAGAATAATTCTGATCATTTTCTGATTACAAACAATACTAGCCTGATACCTTGCGAACCAGTCCGTACCCACCACTACATCAAATTCCTTCATCGGCATGGGAAACAACCGAATCGGGAGTTCACAACCCTCAATAACAATAATACAGTTATTGAACACACTAGTAATAGTTTCCTGACTATTAGCTGATTGAACTACTAATTCATCATCAAGTATCACAGAATTCAGACATGCAGTTTGAGCAAACAATGGTGATACAAACTAAAAGTTTGCACAAGAGTCAAATAACACCTTAGCATGTATTGAATTCAGAAGGAATGTACCTCTTACTACATCCGGTGATGTTTCTGCCTCGTTCTTAGTCATCTGAAAGGACCGTCCCCGCGCCCCTCCTTGCCCTCCTCTGTTCACAGTAGGCCTTCCCCGAGTACCCAACGCGTTACTCCTCATTGTTAACTGCGGAGTTCTTAACAAGGGACAATTCAGTCGAATATGATCCGGAGAGTTACAGTTAAAGCACCTTCGATTAGCCGGGCAACTTATAGACAGATGGCCTACTTCACCGCACTTATAACATATTCTTGGGTCCATCTTGCATTCACCCTGATGAACCTGTCAGCACTGTGAGCAGACTTTCTCACTGATCTTCTGCTCAGATTTGTTATCATATCTTACCGTTTTCGGTCCTCAGAAAGATGAAGGTCGTTCCCATTTTCTCTTATCTACAACCTTTCCTTCTGGTTGTCGGTTCTTATTTCGTTCGGTCACTTTGGCCGCATCTACCGTTAATGAAAAGGTATTGGGGTTCATAGCAATAACAAACTCTCTAATTGAGGGTTTCAAACCCCAAATATACCTTTCTATCTTTCTGGATTCTCTTGAAACATAGTTGTTAGCTCTCATTTCATTTAATGTAAAAGTATGGAAAAAGTAAATACTGCAAGTGTTGACAGAAGAGGTTCCACCACAGAAGACCATAGAGGACCAACAACAGAAGATGTTCTATCGTACAAGTGAAGTGTGACAGAACCTCTGTTGTCTATCACAGAGGTTCTGGTAACTGGTCCTCTATAATCAAAGCATACAAGTCAAAGATGACGATTCCTCTGTTGTCTATCACAGAGGTTCTGGAAGATGATCCTCT
>NW_020200581.1:45470-55927 GCF_001531365.2 Cynara cardunculus var. scolymus | reverse complement strand
TCCCTTAAACTCAGACTCTGATACCACTTTCTGTAACACCCCATATCACACATTGCATGTAACATATACTTCATACGAAAGAAATACATGTTTATACACCACTTAGGTCCCACAGTACATGAATCTACCAATATAAAATACATGGCTCAAAAATTCAAAATACATTTCTTGTACTAATCATCGTTCATCAATCAAAACTATACGTCATAAACAATTCTTCATGTAGATAAGCATTTAGGAAAATATCACATTTTCCCTTTCCGCTTACCGTCCGCACCTCCTGCAATACATAGTTAAAATCACAAAACGGGGGTTAGACCGAAAGGTCTAGTGAGTTACCGTATTTAAGTTATTGCAGGGTGATAATCATCTAAACTTTTTAAATAAAACAATTTTTCATATATATAATCAATATATGAACAAATGGGGCATATTACCAGTTCCTTCCCCTTTTTAAGACAAATATTCAGCTATTCAAATAACATACCTTGAACCAATCAGGCTTCATATAATGCCACTTTTAAACCTTTTCTAATCAAACGAGGTTTATTTAAAGTTTTAGACCAAACCTGTTATTTTCTCCTCAATAACATCCAGATTACGATTTCCAATAAGAACCTTGATCCTGAATCTTTAAATCACAAAGAAATAAAGATTCCAAACCACGGTAATCTTAAGGGATATAATAGAAAGAGTTATATCATWCAACACACATACAAATGCCACCCTTATATCAATTGTACACCTCTTCTTGGTATTCCACCCTTATCCGATGGTACACCTCTCCTTGATATGCCACCCTTATTTCCTCATCAAAACATTTAACAAAAACAATTCCAAATAGACCGCAGTCAATGGAATTATTATCAATCCAAAATCATTTATATCAAATTTTCTATTTTATGATAAAATTAACAATTTTTGTCAATCAAGCACAAGGCATATACAAATCCGGTCAACTTGGCTTGGCCGGACTTCATCTCCGGTCAAATCTTGGCCGCTTTACCAAATCCGGACAACACATCGCTCAAGGCTTGTCCGATTTAACACTTAGAATAAATTCCAACACTTTTGTCCGGATAACAAGTCCGGACAATACATCGCATAAGGCTTGTCCGATTTAAAAAAATAATTTGGACACCATTTAGTCGTATTCTTACTTCTCCGTTCAAAATACTTGGTATAAACTCAATAATCATAAATCGCTCAACACTTGTTCGGTTTAAGACTAAACCGCTTAAGCCTTAACCGGTTTARGGTTTAAATCGCCCAACCCTTATCCAGTTTATGGTTTAAATCGCTTATGCCTTGACCGGATTAAGGCTTATCCGCCCAATATTTGTCCGGTTTAAGACTAATCCGGACAACCCTCCAGTAAATAACTTTTAAATCAAAAGTAAAGTTCTATACTCAATTATACAATTATGAAGAGTTAAAAAGTAATAAGAATCACTCACCTTGAAAGTCTTTTGAAACCAAATACTTGAAGTCAATTTGATCTATAATCCAGGAATAATTCGGTCAAGACTTCACTTTTTAAATCGCACAAATTCTCAAAAATGGCAAGAAGAAAAGAAATGGAGGCTAAGCCCTCCCTTTTATACCTTTCTAAAACTGGAAGGTCGGCTAAACAGTCCCCTTCCCATATACACACACATTACTTCACACAATCATGAATACACATGACATGCATTCATACTCACACACATAATATGCATGTATGCTCATGTATAAATATTCACATACATATAATATTATACATGCATTTCACTTTGACTTACCACATACACAGAATCTCATACATACATCTACATTATGCACATAATTTTCACCCACTAGCATGATCAAATAAAACAAATTTATCATGCTATCACGTAATCACTTATCAAATAATCACACACATTAATTACCTTGGGTGATAACCAGGATCTAGTTATCACAGGTTATCACAATATGTATGCATGCATGTAAGGGGGAAGGTTATAGTAGTAGCCGACTTTCCCGAAAGGGAAAGGTATATAAAGAGGGATTAGCTTTCATTTACATTTTTCCCTGCTATTGTGATCTTGTTGAGCGATTTAAAGAGAAGAAGAGTTGACCGGATTATTTGCAGTCGGATTCAAGAAGCAATTCTCAAAAATATTTTCAAAAGGTGAGTGGTTAAAATGTTTTGAATATCTTTAAATTGTATATTGATTGTGTTCTAAATGTTTTTCACCCGATTTAAGTTTAAATGTTAATCGGATGTGTTGAACGGTTTAAAGTTAAAACCGGACAAAGGGTTAGGCAATTTAAACTTAAATAAGACAAGGCATGAGCGATTTAAATATAAACCTCATGATGTGTTGACCGGATTAAAATGAACCGGACATAGTCTCACCCGATTTCAGGGTAATTCGACCAATGTATTAACCGGAGAAGTATGAATACGACTAAAAGGTGACCGGTTTACTTGTGAATCAAACAAGATTTGAATAGTGTTGTCCAAATTAGTTATCCGGACAAAGTGTAGGAAATTATGCAACGTGTTAAATCGGACACAATGAGAAGTGTTGTCCGGATTGGTAATCCGGCCAAGGATTGACCAGATTATGTGTTGACTTATCATTTTGTTGATTCTTTTAACAAGAAATGGGAATTTTGATAAAGGTGATTTTGAACTGATAATATTCCAATGATTGCGGTCTATTCTATATGGAATTGTTCTATGAAATATTTTGATGAGGAAATAAGGGTGGCATATCAAGGAGAGATGTACCATGGGATAAGGGTGGCATACCAAGGAGAGGTGTACCTTTGGATGTAAGGGTGGCAATTGTATGTGTGTTATGTGATATAACTCTTACTATTATATCATCTAAGATTACCGTGGTTTGAAATCTTTATTTCTTTATGATTTAAAGGTTTAGGATCAGGGTTCTTATTGGAAATCATAGTCTGGATGTTATTGAGGAGGAAATAACAGGTTTGGCCAGAAACTTTGAATGAACCTTATTAAACTAAAAAAAGGTTTAATTGGCACTATGATATACCTGTTTAAGCACAAACCTATTTGGGGTTTTGATGCATTATTTGCAAGCATTGGGATTGGCTTGAAAAGTGAAAGGTACTGGTAATATGTTCTTACTTGTTCGTATATATGAAAAGTTGTTTTACATAAAAGTTTTGGTGATTTTCACCCTACAATATCATAAATAGTGTAACTCACTAGACCTTTTGGTCTAACCATCGTTTTGTGATTGTAAATATGTATTGCAGGAAGTGCAGACGGTAAGGGGAAAAGGAAAATGTAATATTTTCCTATATACATATCTGCATGAAGAATTGTTTTTGACATGTATAGTTTTGATAGATGCAAGTTGATTAGTACGAGAATTGTATTTTGAATTTTTGATTCATGTATTATGTATTGGTAGATTCTTGTACTAAGGGACCTATGTGGTGTATCAACATGTATTTTTGATGTATGAAGTATATGTTACATGCAATGTGTGGAATTGGGTGTTACAGGTTTGACAGAATTATGTGTTGACTTATCATTTTGTTGATTCTTTTAACAAGAAATGAGAATTTTGATAAAGGTGATTTTGAACTAATAATATTCCATTGACTACGGTCTACTCTACATGGAATTGTTTTGTGAAATGTTTTGATGGGGAAATAAGGGTGGCATATCAAGGATAGGTGTTCCTTTGTAACACCCCCAAACACCACATTTGCATATAACACATATCTCATTACATGGAAATATAGTTCACATTACAAGGTCCCACTAGTACCAGGATTCTTGTATGTATAAAATCTACATATGAAAAATTCCAAAACAACATCATGTACTATCATATGAAATACAATATGTATTTTCAAAAATAAGCAACTCATGCAGATATCCAAAAGCAGATATCAGATTAGGAAAAAAATCACATTTTTCCTTTTTCCCTTATTATCCCTGGACCCCGCCATTCCTGCATCGCATATTTTAAAGACAGAAAATGAGGGTTAGACCAGAAGGGTTTAGTGAGTGAATCCCTTCTTTGCAAATGCAGGATGATAAACACCAAAATATAATAAAATATCTTTGCTCAGGAAATATTTGCAATACAATTAAATAATGCAGTCCTCAATGATATGTATAATAAGATAAACTCAAGAACCTCAGTTCTATTAATAAAATACATCTGCTTAACGATCCAACGTCCCCAACATGAAACAAATATTGTAACCAAAGCTTCTTTGAATCATCAAATCATTCCTTTGTAAATATTAACGGAAAGATTTAAGGCAATACTTGCCCTTTATGACAAACCATTTTCCCATTCTCAATATCATCTAAATTATTATTTCTAATACGAATAATATCTCTAATTCATAAGGGCACAGAAATGATGACTCAAAGTTATTAAATCTGATTAGTAACAATAATAAGAGTTATAATTTTATCCACATATGACAATGCCTCCCTTATTCCAAGTACACCTCTCCTTGATATGCCACCCTTATTCCTTCATCAAAACAGGGCTACTTATCATAACAGACAAAAATCACCACGTCTGGGGGAACTACCTCTTAAAATAAGTTTCGGACCAAAACATACTTATGTCATCACGCTTGGTAGAAACAATTTACAAAATCCAATTCCATACCAAAACAGACTTACGTCACCACTCTTGGTAGAAACAATTCCCAAAAATCCCGTTCCAGACCAAAACAGACTTACGTCATCACGCTTGGTTGGAGCATATCTTTTTATTTTAAAAGATATAAAATACCCTTTTTATAATTCCATAGTTAAACCCAATAATAGACATTCTTAAATTATATATATATATATGCCTAAAATATTCAACACTTAGAAATTATCCAATATAAGCCACCCGGACAAGTTTTCCGGATATACAATCCGGACAACACTTGTCCCTTTTGTCCGATTTACTAATCCGGACAACACATGGTTGATTAAAGACTAAATCGCATGACCTTAATCAATTGAAAACTAAACCGCATGACTCATGTTCGGTTTAAGGCAATCCAGACAATACACTTGTCCGATTTATAACTAGTCTGCATAACCCTTGAGCGATTTATGACTAAACCACACAATGCTTGGTCGTATTCCTACTTCTCCGTTCAAAAACCTTTGTTTGGTTTACATAATTCAACATCTTCCTAACTCATTAAATCGCACAAATCTTGAGCGATTTATAACTAAATCGAACAACACGTGTCCCGTTTTAAAAACAATCCGGATAACACTTTGACCGGTTTAAGGCAATTCGGTCATCTTTTATCCGGATAAACCCTAAATCGCACAAACAGACTTTAAAGATAATAGGCAGTTCTTTCTAAAACAATCAACCAAAGTTTAAAAGAGATTTCTTGAAAATACTCACCTTTAAGTAAGAACTCGAATTTGAAGAAGATGAAAAACCAAATTGATTCCACTTGAATCTCCGGACAATTCTTCTCTCTAAATTTTCCCAAAAATCCAAATGGGGCAAGAAGCCTTGCCTCATACCCAAAATCTTATATTTATACCTTCCCTTTTTAGGGAAATCGGCCAACCAGGCCCTCCCCCACATGCATGCATATATATATATATATATATGTAATATCCCACAATTTCCACGTACTAATAATCCACATACACATACTCATATAAAAAATATAGTATTATTTAGATAATACGGACTAACAAAATACTTTCTTAAATACATTTGTGAACAACTAAATTTCATCATTTCTATACTTTTCCCTTGCCTTTGTCCTGCGAGGTATGTTGACCGGCAAAACCGGTTAGTCCAACAACTGAGCGTTAGACCTAAAAGGTCTAGTGAGTGTACAAATCTCAACCAAATAACATACTTTAGAATCAAACCCGTATAGATATAAATATTTTTCTATTTTCTGTCACGGTTACACCGCCATTGCATCTCTCTCGCGGTTACACCGCCATTTCATCTCTCTTGTGGTTACACCGCCATTTCATCATAAGAACTTTCATTCAAAATAAAGTATAATCATTATCCACCGGACTTGAAATCCGGACAACCCTACTTGGATATGGAATCCGGACAACTTAGCCGGATATGGAATCCGGTCAACATTGTCCGGATTTCTAATCCGGACAACACATGACTATTGCTACCCCCGAATAACACTTGGGCGATTTAAGTCAAAACCGCCTANAACATTGTCCGGATTTCTAATCCGGACAACACATGACTATTGCTACCCCCGAATAACACTTGGGCGATTTAAGTCAAAACCGCCTAATACTTGAGGGATTTAGCTATTAACTCGGACAAACCTTGACCGGTTTATGATGTAAACCGGATGTCACTTGATCAGTTTAAGAAAAATACTTCGAGTATCTTTGAGCGGTTTAAATGAACCCCGGTCAATACTTAGGTGATTTAGGACAAATCCGGTTGCCTCTTAAGCGGTTTATAATAATCCCCGGACACCTCTTGTCCGGTTTAAAGAATGCTTCGGACACTTCTTGTCCGGTTTAAAGATAATCTGTATAATATGGAAGGTAATTCATTGTAAACCAATTATAATATCAATTGAATTGCATATAACCAATCTAATACTGCCAAAAGCATTTTAACACTCACCTTAAACAAGAATCCTGGTTGAAGTTTTTATCACCTTTTTCTACCGAAGAAGGAAAGACAAAATAAGGAGAATAGCAAATCAGAAAGTAGAACCATCTGATTCGGATGGAGTAGATAATTTCCTTGTTAAATAAGTATTACTAAGTGAACCAACCCTTTTTCCTTCATCCAACTTACTATATATAGTAAGTGGTACTCCTTGGGGGTGGCGCCTAAGAAGCCGACTTCCCTCCCTTCTCCCAATAATTTATTTAAATAAATCAATAAAAACCTTTTCTTACACCAACAAAATAATCAGAAAGCAGTTAATCCGAATATTTTGAAATTAACTATCTAATCAACTGATTAACAAAACCAGATATTACAATATTCCCTCCTTAAAATAATTCCATCCCGGAATTCCATTCAAGCAGAAAGGTAGGGATATTTTATTCGCATCTCAGACTCTGATTCCCAAGTGGCGTCTGGTCCTTTGTGATAACGCCATTGAACCTTTACTAATCCAACCTCTTTATTTCGCAACTTCTTTACTTTGAAGTCAGTAATCTGTTTAGGGGTTTCTTCAAAGCATAACGTTTCATCCACCTTAATTTCAGGTAACGATACTGCCACATCTGGACTTATTAGACACTTTCTTAAATTCGACACATAAAACGTGTCATGGATCCCACTTAACTTAAAAGGAAGTTCTAATTTGTAAGCCACTTCCCCAACCCTTCCAATAATAGGGAATGGTCCAACATATCTTGGACTTAATTTTCCTCTTTTTCCAAAACTTACCATTCCTTTCCAAGGTGATACCTTTAACATCACTCTATCACCTTCTTGGATTTCAATCGCCCTCCGACGTTTATCTGCATAACTTCTTTGTCTATCTTGTGCCACCTTCATTCGTTCTCGTATTACTCCAATTTTATCTGCAGTTTGCTGAACTAACTCAGGCCCAGCTAACTGTTTTTTCACCTATTTCATTCTAACACTAAGGAGTTCGAAATTTTCGTCCATACAGAACCTCGAAAGGTGTTGCTTGAATACTTGAATGGTAACTATTGTTGTACACAAATTCCACCAGAGCCAAATGACTATCCCATGACCCTCCAAAATCAATAACACATGCTCTCAGCATATCTTCTAATGTTTGGATAGTTCGTTCACTTTGTCCATCAGTCTGAGGGTGATAAGTTGGACTTAACTTAATCTGTGAACCCATCTCTCTTTGGAAACTTTTCCAAAACATGGAAGTGAATCGATTATCTCTATTAGAAACGATTGATAAAGGAACACCATGACATGTCACTACCTCATCAATGTATAATTTTGTCAATCTCTCCATTGAATATGACTATTTCATAGGTAAGAAGTGTGTAGATTTGGATAACCGATCTACTATGACCCATATAGCATCATAACCTTTTGATGTTCTCAAAAATTTGGTTATGAAATCCATAGTGATGTGATATCACTTCCATACTGGAATTTGTAAAGATTCCAATTTACCATAAGGGCGTTAGTGTTCAATCTTTACCTGAAGACATATTAGGCATTGCTCAATATGCTTAACTATATCCTTCTTCATACATGGCCACCAATAGTGTTGCTTCAAGTCCCGATACATTTTATTTGGACTTGGATGAATTGCAAAACGTGACTTATGCGCCTCAACCAAAATACGTTTCCTAAGATCACCATAGCATGGTACCCAAATTTTGTTCTGGAAATTCCAAAATTCTTTGTCATCTCTTACCAGATCAGATATTAATCCACCCAATCTTTCTTGTTTAATCTTATCTTCGTTCATGGCCTCATGTTGAAACTATCGTAACTCTTCTTGAATACTTGGTAACAACTCAACCCGTAGAGTTAGAGCTTTGATAGTTCCACTTTTCTTTTGTCGGCTTAACGCATCGGCCACTACGTTTGCTTTTCCTGGATGATACAAAATTTCGCAATCATAATCACTTACCAATTTCAACCATCTTCTCTGACGCATATTCAGATCTTTCTGATGGAACAAATGTTGCAAGCTCTTAGGATCTGTGAAAATTTGACATTTCGTTCCGTAAAGGTAGTGCCTCCATATCTTTAAAGCGAATACTACCGCCGGCAACTCCATATCATGAGTAGGATACTGCCTTTCATGATCTTTTAACTGTCTGGAAGCATAATCTATTACCTTTCCACGTTGCTCAGTACACAACCCAAACCCATTTTTGACGCATCACTATATACCAAAAAATCTTCCATTCCATCTAGCAATGATAGAATTGGTGCACTACATAACTTGTCCTTTAACATCTGAAAGGCTTGAGCTTGTGCTTCATCCCATTCGTATTTCACATTCTTCTTTGTCAACTTTGTTAATGGAGTAACTATACGAGAGAAATCTTGTATAAACTTACGATAATACCCAGTCAATCCCAAAAAACTTCTAATTTCAGTTGGAGTCTTTGGGGCTTCCCACCTTTCAATGGCTTCAATCTTCAAAGGATCTACTTTAATGCCTTCTTTTGAGATAACATGTCCCAAAAACTGAACTTCTTGCAGCCAAAATTCACACTTTGACATCTTAGCATACAATCTCTGTTGTTGCAACAGTTCTAAGAGTAAACTCAAATGATGAGCATGTTCTTCATCCGACCGAGAATATATCAGAACATCATCAATGAAGACAATCAAAAATTTATCAAGATAGGGATGACACACCCTATTCATCATGTCCATAAAGGCTGCAGACGCATTTGTGAGTCCAAATAGCATAACCAGAAATTCGTAGTGACCATAACGTGTACAGAATGTTGTTTTTGACACATCTTCATTTCGAAACTTCAATTGATGATAATCAGACCGTAAATCAATTTTGGAAAAATAAGTAGACCCAACCAATTGATCAAACAAATCATCAATTCTTGGGAGAGAATACTTATTTTTTATTGGTAGTTTATTCAGCTCCCGGTAATCAATGCACATTCTCATTGATCCATCCTTCTTTACGAAAAGCATCGGTGCACCCCACGGGGAAGTACTTGGTCAGATGAAACCTTTATCTAACAATTCCTTCAATTGAGACATTAACTCCTTTAACTCAGAGGAAGTAATTCAATTTGAAATTCAATCGTTCTATCCGAAGGTAGACTTATCAGATCTTCTGGAAATACCTCAGGAAATTCCCTTACAACTGAAATATCCTCCATTTTTCCCTTTTCTCTCTTCATATCTATAGCATATGCAAGAAAACTAACACATCTCTTCTGTACATATTTTCGAGCCTTTAAAACCGAGATAAGGCTAGAGTCACGATCCCGTCGATCTTCGTAAATCACAACCCTTCTTTTTTCCGGTAAGTCTATATGAATCATCTTTTTATTACATACTAAATTGGCTTGGTTTTTAGCTAACCAATCCATGTATATAATTATATCAAATTCCCTTAAAGGCATAGGAAATAATTGTATAGGCACCTCACATCCTTCTATACTTATGAAACATTCATCTATTCTTTCTTTAATTGATATTTCACTATCGTTTGCTGTTTCCACAATTAGATCTTCACTTAACGCTTTAGATTCTAAATGTGCACAGTTAACAAACGATGGTGACACAAAAGAACAATTTGCACCCGAGTCAAATAAAACTTTGGCACATACTGAATTAACAAGGAATGTACCTGTTACCACTTCAAGGTGCTATTCCGCCTCGCCTCTTGTCATCTGAAAAGCTCTCCCTCTTGCAGACTCCCCACGTCTTATCTCTCCTCGACCACTTGAATTAATACGATTATCCATTTGTCCACGACCTGTTGGCACATAACCAGAACCTCGGGCCCCAGAATATCCAGATCCT
>NW_020200581.1:31697-43415 GCF_001531365.2 Cynara cardunculus var. scolymus | reverse complement strand
AACATTGTCCGGATTTCTAATCCGGACAACACATGACTATTGCTACCCCCGAATAACACTTGGGCGATTTAAGTCAAAACCGCCTAATACTTGAGCGATTTAGCAATTAACTCCGACAAACCTTGACCGGTTTATGATGTAAACCGGATGTCACTTGATCGGTTTAAGGAAAATACTTCGAGTATCTTTGAGCGGTTTAAATGAACCCCGGTTAATACTTAGGCGATTTAGGACAAATCCGGCTTCCTCTTAAGCGGTTTATAATAATCCCCGGACACCTCTTGTCCGGTTTAAAGAATACTTCAGACATTTCTTTTCCGATTTAAAGATAATCCGTATAATATGGAAGGTAATTCATTATAAACCAGTTATAATAGCAATTGAATTGCATATAAACAAACTAATACTCCAAAGCATTTTAACACCCACCTTAAACAAGAATCCTGGTTGAAGTTTTTATCACCTTTTTCTGCCGATGAAGGAAAGACAAAATAAGGAGAATATTACTAAGTGAACCAACCCTTTTTCCTTCATCCAACTTACTATATATATAGTAAGTGGTATTCCTTGGGGGTGGCGCCTAAGAAGCCGACTTCCCCCCTTCTCCCAATAATTTATTTAAATAAATCAATAAAAACATTTTCTTACACCAACAAAATAATCAGAAAGCAGTTAATCCGAATATTTCGAAATTAACTATCTAATCAACTGATTAACAAAACCGGATATTACAATATATATATATATATATCATTTCATACATACATACATACATACATACACACATGCGTACACATACATGCATATTGATGCATACATATACATATATCCACAACACACACATATTTATATATATAACACATATTATGCATATATCCCATTCATAAAATACACATACTTATGCATTTATCATCTGTAAGCATGTATCCACATTAACAACTAATTCACATAATAAATACCTTGGTAGGTGAAACTTGATAATTCTCTATGTGTTTATCTGCATGAAGATTTGCTGATGATATGTATAGTTTTTGGTAGATGAAACTTTATTATTAAAAGAATTGTATTTTGAATTTTTGGACCGTGTATTCAGTAGAATCTTGTACTAAGGGACCTATGTGGTGTATAAACATGTATTTCTTATGTATGAAGTATAAGTTACCTGCAATGCGTGGAATGGGGTGTTACAGCCTCCAACTTCGTTTCTTTTATATTGTAAATGTCGAGAGGAATGATGAATCCATTGAGAGTGTCAAAGAACACATGGCATCCGGGTCATTGGATATTAGTATCAATGGTTATGGCTTTCTATCTCATAATGAAATACGAAAGGCCTAATAATCGAAGGACAAGAAACAGAGAAGGAGGATAGATTAGAGAGAGAGAGAGTTTTAAATTTAAATTAGAGTTTATTTTCTTAACTATTTTTTGCAATTTAAAATAGATCTTACGGATCTTATAGATCATAATGTTTTTTGAATAATACCTCCTATAAATGAGTAATGCTCAAACTGTAGTTTTATTAATTAGCATATTATATTATATAATTTTTTATTATCCAGTTTGTATAAAATCCACATATTATATTTTTAGAATTGATTCGTTTTAATTATATTATATAATATTAAAATTGACTAATTTTTTAACATACATTTTTACATTTCTCAGCTAGTTTATCAACTAGTTTTTGACCAACCTGAATAGTTTATAAATTAACTTATCAACTAGTATTTAACTAATTAGCTAGTTTTAATTTCATCAACTAGTTTACTAAATATAACCTAAGACAATGATGCAACATCCAACACAAAATCCTTCTTTAAAATAATCCTTGTGATGCAAAAAATTTCCCTTTGATAAGCCAAAGAAGCAAAATTTTATTAGCCAAAAGAACATTTTTCTCTTGGATTTGCACACCTCCTCCGTAAAGAAAAGCTAAAGTGTAATAACCGGGTGCTGATTATTACCCAAGGTATTTATTATGTGAATTAATTGTTTATATGGATACATGTTTACATGAATCGAATACGTGAGTATGTGTATTTTATGCATAGAGATATATGCATAATATGTATATATATATATATATATTATAAATATGAATTTATATATGCATGATATATATATATATATATGTGTGTGTGTGTGCATAATATTAATGTGCATATGTGTGCATGAATCTTTATATACATGCATGGGTGAGGGATTTTAATTATGCATGCATGGTTGGGTTTTTGGAAGTATGCATGCCTGTGGGGTATGGTAACCGCCTTCCACTTTTGGAAGGGTATATATATGTGGGTTAAGACTTCAATTGATCCTCTTGCCATTTTCAAAATCTTTAAAGTGATTTAAGAAGTGTTGTCCAGATATTCAAGCTTCTTCAAGTTTTCATAAAGGTGAGTGTTTTCTAAAAATACACTTTTAAAAGCTTTGATTTTTACTATAAGAACTGCATATTATTCTTAAAATTTGTTTTGTGCGACTTGGGTTTAAATCGGACAAGGGTTGATTGGACTAGGTATAAACCGGACAAGGTTTGTCCGGATTACTCTTAAACCGGGTAGGAGTTGTCCGATTTAACTATAAATCGAGTTGTCCGATTTAACTATAAATCGCTTAAGTGTTGTGCGATTTAGGTTGTTAGTAAGAATTTGATTTATGTAAACCGGATAAAGGTTTTGAACGGAGAAGTATGAATACGATCAAGTATTGAGCGGTTTAGTCATAAACCGGTCATGTGTTGTCCGGATTGCCTTAAACCGGACATGAATCATGCGATTTAGTGTTAAATCGACCAAGGGTTGTCCGGATTAGTAAATCGAACAAAAGAGACAAGTGTTGTCCGGATTGTATATCCAGATAAGTTGTTCGGATAACTTATATTTGATAAATTTTAAGGGTTTAATATTCTAGACATTTATATAGTTTAAAATGTCTATCATTGGGTTTGATTATGGATTTATAAAAAGGGGTATTTTATATCTTTTTAAATAAAAAGATATGTTCCTACCAACCGTGGTGACGTAAGTCTGTTTTGGTATGAACTGGATTTGGGGAAATATTTCTACCAAGCGTGGTGACGTAAGTCTGTTTTCGTATGAAACTATATTTTGGGAAACCTTCCTACCAAGCGTGGTGACGTAAGTCTGTTTTGGTATGGAATTGGATTTTGTAAAACTGTTTCTACCAAGCGTGGTGACGTAAGTCTGTTTTGGTATGAAACTTGTTTTAAGTAATAGTTTCCCTAGACGTGGTGACTTTTGTCTATTCTGGCTTAGAATTGGGAATGGGTAGTTTCAGACGTGGTGACTGTTGTCTGTTCTGATAAGTAGCCCTGTTTTGATGGAGGAATAAGGGTGGCATATCAAGGAGAGGTGTACTCGAAATAAGGGAGGCATTGTCATATGTGGATATTATTATAACTCTTATTAATATTACTAATTGGATCTAATAACTTTGAGTCATCATTTCTTTGTGACCTGATGAATTAGAGATATTATTTCTATTAGAAGTAATAATTTAGATGTTATTAAGAAGGGGGAAATGGTTTGTCATAAAAGGCAATTATTGCCTTAAATCTTTCCGTTAATATTTACAAAGGAATGATCAGATGATTTAAAGAAGCTTTGGTTACAATATAGTTTTATATTGGGAACGTTGGATCTTTAAGCAGAAATAATTTTATTAATAGAACTGAGATTCTGAAATTTAACCTATTATATACGTCATTGAGAACTGTATTATTTGATTATATTGCAAATATTTCTGAGCAAAGATACTTTATTACATTTTGGTATTCATCACCCTGCATTTGCAAAGAAGGGGATTTACTCAGTAGACCCTTCTTGTCTAACCCTCATTTTCTGTTTTAAAAACATACAATGCAGGAATGGCGGGGTCCAGGGATAATAAACGGAAAGGGAAAATGTGATTATTTTTCTGAATTTGATATCTACTTTTGGGAATCTGCTTGAGATTGTTTATTTTTGAAGATACATGTTGTATTACATGTAATAGTACATGATTTGTTTTGGAATTTTTCATATGTAGATTTTATACATATAGGAATCCTTGTACTAGTGGGACCTTGTGATGTAAACTATATTTCCATGTAATGAAATATGTGTTATATGCAAATGTGGTATTTGAGGGTGTTACATAAAGAAGCATAAAATATTGTATCTCAACAAATAAAATACAATAACTAATCAATAATATAATATGCCATTTGTCAAATAAAATACAATAATTATAAAATCAAGATGTTGAATTTTACTATTAATTAGGGCAGATCTAAGAATATATATTTTTTGTTGTATTGTAGCAAACAATAAAACAACACGATGACGTTCTTAAGGACCATATTTTTTTTAAATTACGACCGACAATTATAGTGGTTGCAAGGGCTCGAACCAGAACCCCTTATATCCACCCCTGATACTATTAAACATACAATAAACCATTTTCCAAATGAAAATTACAATGCAGATGCACAATTCAAAGAAAATATTGACAATTTATGAAATTAGATCAACATTATTTATGCTTATTATTTCAACATAAATTCGTCCTCACACTTAGCCATACAATTAGAATATTTGTTACATTTAACGTGCCGTATAATTGAATAGTAATATCAACAATTGATTAAATAACCAAAAATATGCAAATGAACGAAATAAAAAAAATAACTTGTAGAGTGAAACTAAAGCTATTTCATGGCAATAACGAATAAAGGTTTGTTATATTCAATTTTTTTCCGTAATGAAATGAAAAACAACTTGTAGAATGATATTAAAGCTATATAATTATGTGCCAATAATGAAAAAAAAGAAAAATATTTTTCAATTGAAAAGTTAACAAAAAAAAACGTTCACTTTTAGAAAACCTTTGTTTTTAAACGGAACCTATGACAAACAAGTATTACATAAATAGTTTCTTTGTTTGAATTACGTTATTAGAAAAGAGGAAGTATGTACGTTGAAACAATTATACCATTAATACACACAGATTGTGACATAATGGTGTGATTTTAGATGGTGTGATTTTTTTTTGCATTTGTATATGGAAGTAAGATTTTTTTTTTATTTGAACAACTTCATCTTTTCATGGTTATACATATCTCATGTGAAATCATAATCTCCATCCGTCCATAAAATTATTCTAAGTTTTCATTTTCCAAGAATTTAGTTTACATTAATTTTCAAAGCCTCCAACTCCGCTTCTTTTATATTGTAAATGTTGAGAGGAATGATGAATCCATTGAGAGTGTCAAAGAACACTTGGCATCCTACCAAGGGAGTTGATACTACCACCTCCAATTACTCCTGAATTAGAGATATTTTCTATGTTGTCTATGGATATTAATATCAGTGAATATGGCTTTCTATCTCATAATGAAATACGAAAGGCCTAATAATATAAGGACAAAAAACGGAGAAGGAGGAAATGATGATGACAATGATGATTATGGGGTGGTGGTGTGCTTTGAGGATGTTTGGAAGCCATGTGTGAAAAGAATCCATCCAATTTGGTTGATGGTTTTCAGAGTATTTGCTTTTTTTTGTGCTATTACTTATTATTATCCGAAATGGCATTGTTAATGGAGGAAAGATGTTTTACTACTTCACAGAGTACGTTTTCTCCACTTCGATGCATCCATTATCACACCATTCTTGATTCTTTTTCTACTTGATGATATACAAGAATCTTGTTTAGCATTCAATTATTTAAATCATAATTTACCATTTTACCAATGTTTTCTCTACTTTTGAAATTTCACTCTTTTTTCTTGTGAGTTTATAGATGGACTTTTACTCTGGTTATTTATATATGTCGAGGTATGTTTCATCGATATAATCTGTTCTTAGATACCCTTTCTCTTTATCTTTCTTTATAAGAGTTGTTTTTTTTTCTTGGATTTATGTTGGAGTTTTCTATGCGCAGTTTAGATCTTTGTGCTTAATATATGGATGCTACTGGTATCACAATGAAGTTGGTGGTGGGAGAAGCGGGGAATTAGATGAAGCACAAGCTATAGGCCCTCAAGATCGAAGGGACCCTTGCCAAGCCGCTGGCTTTTGGCTTTCTGTTTTTCAGATCATATTTCAGGTAAAACTCTTAGAACACAAATGAAAAACTCGACAGAAAAATGAACCATTCATCACGTCATTTTGTTCTTCAGATGGTAGCAGGTGCAGTTGTGCTTACCGACTGCATTTTCTAGTTCATCATCGTACCTTTTCTTGCTAGAGAACATTATAATAACTTTCTATTGGTAAGCACCATTCTTTGTTCTCTTTGCTTCTGTAACACGTCTTTTGTTTGTGTTTTTGATTCGTTTGTGGGGTATTATACGTGCAACTCCCTATCGCCATGCACTCTACTAATGTTGTGTTCTTGCTTTTTGAGACTGCATTGAATAGCTTGGTAAGTTGTTTTCGGTTTCTTAACACAAAAACAGACCCAATCAGTTCTTTTCATTTGATTATGATTCTAAATTTTTAAATTTTTTTAGCGATTCCCTTTGTTTCGAATCGCGTATTTCTTTCTCTAGACATTTGTTTTTGTCATTTTCGAGTGGATCGTCCATGCATGCATCAGGCTTAGATAAAATACGATCATTATTTCTACTTTTTCTTACAAACCACATACAAACATATAAAGGATCACTAACAAAATGATCATGATCTTAAAACAGGTGGCCATACCCTTTTCCTGATCTCTCTTCACCATTATCTCCATTATGGTAAGTTCTCTTACAAGAAAGCATGAAGGTGTTGTGTGTGTTTCTGTCAAGGAACTGCTTTCTAAATCTTTGATATATATATATATATATATATATATATATATGCAGGTACCTATTGGTGGCGTTGTTGCACTTTCCATGTTATGGAAATTTCTTGTAATAAAACTGAAGAATTTTCTCTTGTTGAGGATGTTCTTGCAAGATGGAGAGTCCGCATCCTCGTGAGTGGACGAGGAAGAAAGGATATCTCGAAGCAACCCCAGTTTTGGTGATAGAGGGGAGTGAGAAATAAATGGATTTTTGGATCGCCTAATTCAATAGCTCAAAAATAGGTCTTCGTCTTCAGGAAGCATATCCTTAGCAAGAAAACCAAACAAAGATAGTTAGCATAAATACGACTCGAAGTAGATTTATGAAAATTTTATAATGTTAATAGCGATTCAGAGTAGATCTTTGAAATTATTAGAATGTTAATAGCGCCTCGGAGTAGATCTATGAAACATATCATTGTTTGTTGTATTGTTCGTTATATATACATACACGAGCTTAATTAAAGAGTTACAAAGGCATACACTTTTTTGTGGTTTTCTTGGTTGTTCAAAATAGTACCTTGTGCTTTAGAATGTATACATTGATCTTGTAGTAGATGAAAGTGACATACATAAAACACATGGGAAAAGGGTCATGAAAACCTCCCGAGACCCACCCTTTTCATATTTCCATTGATAAATCATTGGTCAAAAAGATAATGAAGTAGAATTGGGAACTTTAAATTGTGTTTTGATCCATCAATTTTTGAGCCAAGAACCCATTCAAATATTTCATAAACCCCATTATGGCAGATATTTTTAAAAGATAAAAGTCAAGTTGATTATGGGTACGTGTTTAAAAAAGAATCGAAATTTTTAAGTAAACTAGGGGTGTGTATCGGGTTGGAAAATCAAAAACCCGATCAGGTTTCAGATATGGAAATCAAGAGCCAATTTTTTGATTTTGTATTTTGGATTGCTTTGGGTTCGGGTTGGTCGGGTTTTAGGATGAGGTCGGTCGGGTTCGGGTTTAGGTTCGGATTTTCGGATTTCAGGCATTCGGGTTTTACATAAATACCTTATTTTTGGATCGGGTTTAGGTTCGGATTCAAGATAATTTGGGTATTCCACACCCTAAAGTAAACAACCTCTTATCCATTCAAATAGTACAATTTACCTCCAGACAGAGCCGGCCCTAGCTAGTTGATGAAGCCAAGGGGACATCAAGTTGTCATCTATTACTAGTTTTGAATTTAATAAATTGTGAATTGAACAACTAAGCTTTATTTATAAAAACAGACCCAACTCTAGTCATGGATAATGAATGTGCATCGTAACCTGGTAAACGCCCAACATTCCAAAAACTCATGCCGATTTCTATTGTTCTTCAAAGTTCGACTATTCCAATTTTCAAGGCATGATATTTTGTTTCCAACCAATTGAATATGGAAATCATGAATGGCCGATTTCTATATTGATTGAACTTTGTTGAGTTGTTGAGTTGTTGAGTGAGTCATATTAGGATTTATGAATCTTTCATTCTTTTTAGAAAAAAAAAATTCTAAACTTCTAATTGGTTATCATAAAGTTGTGTCATGTGTGGCCGTGGGTTATTGACCTACTAGACCAAGGCCTAAGGGGCTTTTTTCTTTTTGATAACGAGTCTTGCATGGGGTTGTAACGAACTGAATGTTCAGTGAATCGTTCGTGAACCGTATTGCAGAAAGTTCGTTTACGTTCGTTTTTTTTAATAAACAAATGAACATGTGCCCATTTTTTTTGATAATAAGTATTGCTTGCATATTGAATTTTGAAAATTGAAATTTGCAATGCATATGAGTACATACTCCACAACAATAACAACAAATGGTGATATTGCCTTATTGAGCACTTGTTCTTTGCAATGTAAAGTAGCATAGTTTATGAATTTTAAAATTCATCATTGTCCTCTTGATTTTTGTTTACTTGAGCTTTGACATTATCGCATTAAATTTATACTTTAGTCTTTAGACCTGTAACTTTCTGAGTTTTCTATGTTTTGCCTTTTGCTTACTATGAGATTAACT
Source organism: Cynara cardunculus var. scolymus (assembly GCF_001531365.2). Taxonomy (NCBI): domain Eukaryota; kingdom Viridiplantae; phylum Streptophyta; class Magnoliopsida; order Asterales; family Asteraceae; genus Cynara; species Cynara cardunculus. The sequence goes on along the minus strand of NW_020200581.1, from coordinate 34,569 downwards.
TTGATGTAATTTACTATTTTAGTTAGAATTAATTATAGTTTTCTTTGTCTTTTAAGTTCAATATGTAAAGGTTCTATTGTGCTAATTTCGATATGGAAAAGGGAAAATTGCAAAAGAAGGAAGCACCAAGTTTTATCGTTTTATCATTCTATATTTTGTAATTCAGGATTTTGGTTTTTATGTCCCCCATTGTATTATAATAAAGATCAGAACGGGGATGAGCCATCTAGCTCGACTAGGTTCCAAACCCTTTAAAAAATCACATGTTTCGTTGTTTCATTTGCTTAAAAAATAGGCATAAGGATATTTATTAGCATTTTCGCACATGACATCAAAAACCTTATGATCGACCCTGATTCCAGAGATCCCATTTAGCTAGCATTAATATCCTTTATTGTGTTAACTTTGTTAACCATTTTTAATCAATGGCAATCCATCGTATATATAGGTTTATATTCATCTAATAATTTAATGACAAGGGTAAATATACAACTTTCTTTTTTATGTAACTCTCACATCATTAATTTGGAGTTACAAAATCAAAAAATCTCATGATTTTTGTTAATTTATTATTGATCTTGTTTTTTTATAATATTGATTTTTCAATCTATAATGTTTTTGAATTTGTAATTGGTAGAGAAGATCCGGTAGTAAAGTTTCCGGTATCGTTTCCTGTATCGTTCAAGCTATTATGGATAAACCCATTGTTCATAATGAAAGAACTATTGTTCACAAGTGTTCATATTGTGTTCATATGTATACTAGCTGCATATCTCAACATTGGCTCGCTCCTGAATGTGTTCATAATGAAGGAACTAATGTTCACAAGTTGTTTATATTGTGTTCATATGTATACTAGCTGGATATCTCAACATTGGCTCACTCCTGAATGTGTTCATAATGAAGAATCTACTGTTCACAAGTGTTCATATTGTGTTTATATGGAAACTAGCTGCATATGTGTTCATAAATAAGGAACTATTGTTCACAAGTTGTTCTTATTGTGTTCATACCTGTTTTATTTTTTATTTTCTTTCACGTAGCAGTTATTCTTATTATGTTCATAAATGATATGCAGTCTAAGTTCATATATATGTCAACTTTTGTTCGTATTTGACACAATGGTTCATATATATACATATATAGATGTATTCATATGGTTCTTGCATTAAGAAAAATAAATTAACAAAAATCATTGGATTTTTTTATTTTGTACTGATAAGCACAAATTTATACATTTTTATGTCAAAGTTACCTTGCAATTAATGTTTATAGATGCTTAAAAGTGTCCAATTTAATTTGAGTTGATATTTAATTATATGAAGCCATTAAAGTTGGAAAAAGAAAGAAAAAAAAGGAGAAACTTTGTTTTTTATGTTTTTGGTCGCATCATGTGGGAAGCACAACAGCTGTGACCAGGGCCGGCCCTGGGCCTAGGCCAAAGGGGCGACGGCCCAGGGCATCAAAAATCCTAAGGGCATCAAATTTTTTTAAGCCCAAACAATATACTAGGTTCAGTTTGTATTTGGGCCTTAAAAAAAATTACCGTTAGCCTTCTTAACCTTAGTCCATTCCATTAATCGTCGCTCGCTGCCTCGCTCTCGCTCTCGTCTCTCGCTCTCGCAAGTCGCAACAGAAATCGAAATCCTTCCTCGCTCTCGCTTGACGCTCTCTCTCTGGTCTCTGCCTCTCTCGACTATCGACGGCCGTCTGCCGTCTGCGGCTGCCTCGCCGCCTCCTCGCCGGTCACTCTCGGCCCCTCGCCCATCGCTCTCTGCCTCTCTTGTCGTCTTTTGTTGAGTGTTGAGCCCTTGACATTGAGGTTAGGGATTTAACATTTAAGTTTTAACTTAGGTTATTTTAGTACTTATTCAGTTATTTGGTTATTTTATTTACTTTATTTTTAAAAATTTTAAAGTTGTTTGATTGGGAAACCTAATTAGAGTTATTATGTGCTCGGAATTTCCAGAAATTAACCTAGTTCATTAGAAGGCTTTAGAGGCAATCAAGTAGGTAAATGTTGAAATTAAGTGATTCAAGAGTATATTTCAACTCGTTTTTGAATTATATTAGTATATTTCAGCTTATGGATAGGGTTAAACTAGCTTTGCCTTTGTTTAAGAGTTAGAATGGTTAAGATGATTAAACTTATGTTTAATTACTTATTAGGTAATGTGTTGGGCAAATGACTAATGTGGTTGTGAAGATTCATAATTTCAATTCTGATGATCAAATTGTCCATCAGAACTTTTGATTTTTGAGTAGATGGTACAGACTGGGGGAATTCAAAATTGGAGCTCCAAATGTGGGAATTTGGGACTGACATTTGGTGCCCAGACCATATATGAATGTGCCAGAGTTAGAATGGTTAAGATGATTAAGTTATGGTTGTTTGAAGTTGACGTGTTATCCTGCACACTCTCTTCATCACACTGTTCCATATATGAATGTGTCAATTGTGTTAATTCATCACCGTAGTTACATTGCGTTTAAAAGAATACTCTCCTCATGTGAGTGAAAGAGATACACACTGATGTTCTACTGCAACGCAACATCTGTGATCAATAACACCACAATTCGTGGTGAAATTGAGTACGTGGCATCGATTATTTATGTATGATCTTTTGTAGTGTTTCTTTATGGCTTAGATACATTGGGGATGATTGTTGGTTGTAATTGATCATGTTGAAAGTTTGGCAACATTTTAAAATGAGATCTCAATAGCCTCATGTTAAGGTTTTAGTTATATCTTTTGTTATGTTTTACTTGAAGAATATATAGGATGGTACAGATTTATGTGTTCTTATTCTTTTGGATGGTTTGTAGGGAGATAAAACCAATTATGAAGGATGCATAAGTCATGGAACATGGG
>NW_020200581.1:12073-29510 GCF_001531365.2 Cynara cardunculus var. scolymus | reverse complement strand
AAAATCTGTCTTGGCTCTGAGCTCTACCAGGGACTCCATTGTCTTGATAATAGCTCTGTTCGCCATTCCAAATCGTATCCCATGATCTTGCCTTTGAGYARTGTWGGCATATAACTCAATCAAGTCATATGGATTGAGGTTGATGAGGTCGTTCTCGTTGAACACGTTAACTACCCTATGGGCTCTCTCAACATTTATGTTAAATGATGATGTTGTAAGATCGTATAATCTAATTTAAACAATCGGCACCCGATTGTCGGTTAGTGTTGGGTTTGTTTGACGTTAGTGCAATTGGCAATAAAATTCTAAATCCGAGACTAAGTTTGATTAGCTAATTAGAGGTTAGTCGTAGAATGTTCATGGCTGATCATGCTTTTATAACGAACAGAATATTGACGCATGTCGATGTCCTAACCAACTTGGTTTCTTTTGAGAAAACGGTTTGATTGAGTCGATGATATATTATCCAAAGGATTAGTTAATTGATGCTCATTGCTAGTCTCGTTCTTATTATTGTTTAAAGTTCTCAATTTATTTTGCATATTTAGGCTATTTATCAATCTTCCAACCCCCCCTTTTTATATATAGATACATTTTTTATGAATTTGCACTCGGTTACGTCTTGGACTTATGGTTAACACGAGTCCATGAGGAGACGACCCTACTTATCGCTATTACAAGTTGTGTTTAGAGATAAAAGGCTTAATTTTATAAAAAAAATTTATTTGCCGGACTCGACGCACGTCAAATTTTTGGCGCCGTTGCCGGGGACTCGGCGAGTTTAACTGTTTATGCCAAGATCGTTTCGTGCAGGTTCACCATTACCAATTGATCCAGAAATTGAGAAAACCGCAAAGTAGCTAAGAAAGCAAGCTATACTTCGAAAGTAGCAAGGCGTGTCCACTTCTTCACCGGTTCTCAATATTTGGGAATATATTGAGCTGTCATCCGATTTAGAAGACCAAATGGAGGAAGAAGAAGAGAAACCTCATTATGAGCAAGAAGAACCGGTCATCGAGACTGAAGAAGAGGAAATGGTGAATCCCGAACGCACTTTGAGGGAGTGGCTTTTCTACTTACTGTCGGGATCCATCACTACTTGGGCGCAAATGGTGAGAGCATTCCTTGACAAGTACTTTCCTGCATCCAAAGTTGTCGGGCTTAAAAGAGAGATATTTGGGATCAAGCAGAAGGACATGTAGTCATTATACGAGTATTGGGCACACTTCAAGCGCCTTTGTGTAAGTTGTCCTCAACATAGTATTTCTCATGAATTACTAATTCAGTATTTTTATGAAGGTTTGCTACGGATGGAAAGAAAGATGATGTATGCCGCGAGCGGAGGAGCTATAGTGAACAAGACGCCAACTTAAGCGATGACTTTGATAGACACCATGGCAGAAAACACCAAGCAATTTGGAGTGAAGTGACGTTGGCCGAGGCGCTATTAAGGTACATGTTAAATCTTTAGAAACTAAAATAACTGATTTAACTAGTCTTGTGAAACAGCTTGCCATGGGTAATATGCCTCAAGTCAATGCATGTGGATTTTCCTCATCAGTTGCACACCCACCGATGCATGTCCGACTTTACATGAAGAAGAAGAGCAAGTGAACGCCATTGGGGTTGGCAACTTTCAAAACTCAAAAAACCGGGCTCCCGACCCTTTTTCAAGCACATAAAACCATGGTTGGAGGCAACATCCGAATCTGAGCTATGCCCCGAGGCAAGGACAAGAACAAGGTCAGCAATTTCAGCAAAGAGGTTCATTCCAGCCGCCTCAGCAATTTCAATCTCAACAATTCCAAGCACCGCCAGGATTTCAGCAACAACATCAACCGAAGGCACCATTTCAGCCGGGTGCCCAACATCAACATCAAGTGTCACCGCAAGCTCCTAGTGGCTCAGGTATGTCATTAGAGGATGTAGTTAAGTCTATAGCTGCTAACATGGTTAAATTTCAAAAGGAAACTCAGGCGAGTATTCAGGACCTTCAGGCCACCGTTGGCCAATTAGCAAACAAAGGTAAATTGTTGTCTCAAACGAAGACGAATCCAAAGGCAAATATGAGTGCCGTTACTTTGAGAAATGGGAAGCAGCTTCAAGAGGTTGGAACGAAGAAGAAAGAAAAGGTTCACGAGGAAGAAGAAAAGTTAGATGTCAAGACATGCACTTCGAGTGCAAAGGATGTCAAAGAAGAGGAGTCAAAGAAGAAGACATCCTAAGTGATAGTTCAAGCACCGCCATTCCCGAGCCGGTCTGAGAAGACAAAGTGGGAGAGTGAAGAGAAAGAGATCATTGACACATTCTGGAAAGTTCAAGAAAACATCCCTTTATTAGATACAATTAAGCAAGTTCTTAGATATGCTAAGTTTTTGAAAGAGCTTTGTACAAATAAAAGGAAACTAAAGGGTAATGAAAAGATAAGTATGAGTCAAAATGTGTCCGCTGTTTTGCAAAAACAGTTACCACCAAAGTGTAAAGACCCGGGAATTTTACCATTACCATGTAAGGTAGGCAATATCTAGGTAAATCAAGCCATGTTGAACTTGGAGGCATCAATTAATGTTATGCCATTTGACATTTACTCATCTTTGGATGTAGGCCCTCTAAATCCAACCGATGTAGTAATCCAACTAGTGGATAGGTCTATTGTCTACCCTAAAGGGGTATTAGAGGACGTGCTAGTTCAAGTGAATGAGTTGGTCTTTCCGACAGATTTTTATGTTATAGATATGGAAGAGAAAAATGCCTCTAAGGCCGGTATGCTTTTGCGAGATAGACCATTTTTGAAAACCTCTAAAACTAAGATAGACGTCCATAGTGGTAGTTTGACCATGGAATTCGATGGCGAGATGATTAAATTTAATATATACGATGCCATGCGATATCCGAGTGATGTTTCATCTTTATGCTTTGTTTATATTATTGAGTCCTTATCTGGCACTATGTTTGATCTATCTAATGAGGATGTGTTAGAACTGATTCTAGACAGAGACTTAACGAATGGAAGTTTGAAGAAGCTTGCCCAAGAGTATGAGCTTGATGATGATTTTGCAGAATTGGTGTCCTGGATGGAGAAAGGGCGAGCACCAAAGCCACGGTATGAAGTCTCTAAAATAGATTTGCCTATATCTCATACTAGACTTTTGCCTTCAATTGAACAGGAACCCGAGCTAGAGTTGAAGACGCTACCACATCATTTGAAGTACGCCTACTTGGGAGATAAAGAGACCCTTCCGGTGATCATATCCGCCACACTCTCACTGAAGGAGGAAAGAGAGCTGGTGGATGTCTTGAAGGAGCACAAGAGGGCGATTGGATAGACCATCGCTGATATCAAGTTAGTCCCACACTTTGCCAGCACAAGATTCTATTAGAGGAGAAGTACAAGGCATTTTGAGAGGCGCAAAGGAGGTTGAACCCACCGATGATGGAAATTGTGAAGAAGGATATACTCAAGCTTTTGGACGCCAATATGGTCTACCCAATCTCTGACAGCAAGTGGGTAAGCCCGGTCCAGGTAGTTCCTAAGAAAACTGGCATTACTGTGGTAGAGAATGCCGAAGGTGAGTTAGTGCCCACCCGTGTTCAAAACAGGTGGAGAGTATCTATTGATTATCGTAAGCTTAATTCATCAACTAGAAAAGAACATTTTCCTCTTCCATTCATAGACCAAATGTTAGAGAAGTTAGCCGGTCGTACTCACTATTGTTTTTTGGATGGTTATTCAGGTTTTCATTAAGTACCGGTGGCGAGAGAGGACCAAGAGAAGACCACGTTCACCTGCCCCTTTGGTACATTCGCCTACCGGAGGATGCCTTTCGGTCTTTGCAGTGCACCGGCGACATTCCAACGATGTATGGTGAGTATATTTTTAGAATATGTAGAGAACATTATTGAGGTTTTTATGGACGATTTCACAGTTTATGGTGATTCGTTTAGTTCATGCTTAGATAACTTGACCAAAATTTTAAAGAGGTGCATTGAAACTAATTTGGTTTTAAATTATGAAATATGTCACTTCATGGTCAACCAAGGTATAGTACTTGGTCATGTTATCTCGGAAAGGGGTATAGAGGTTGACAAGGCAAAGATCGATGTCATAAAATCCTTGCCTTACCCCTCGAGTGTTAGAGAGGTCCGTTCTTTTCTTGGTCATCCAGTTTTATATCGGAATTTCATTAAAGACTTCTTGAAGATCACTCGACCCCTTTGTGAGCTTCTACAAAAAGAGGTAGACGTTGTCTTCAATGAGGTATGTAAGAGTTCATTTGATTTGTTGAAAGATATGTTTACTTCTGCCCTTATCATCTGACCTCCAAATTGGAAATTGCCATTTGAGATTATGTGTGATGGTAACAATCACACCGTCAGAGCGGTATTGGGACAGAAAGACGGTAAGAGCTCTTATGTTATATATTATGCATCACGATCACTTCATAGTGCACAATGCAACTACTCAACCACTAAGAAAGAGTTGCTAGCAGTTGTTTTTGCTTTAGAAAAGTTTAGATCTTATTTGCTTGGCACTAAAGTGATTGTGTTTTCAGCTCATGCCGCATTGAAGTACCTGCTCAAGAAGAAATACGCAAAGTCAAGGTTGATAATGTGGATTCTCTTACTCCAAGAGTTTGATTTGGATATTAGAGATAAGAACAGAGGTGAAAATTTTGTTGTCGACCACCTTAGCCGACCGGTATTGGATGGAGAGCCAAGCCCACTCAGTGATGAGTTTCCAGATGAGCACCTTTTCTTCGTTTCGGGCGAAACCCCATGGTATGCAGACATCATTAATTATTTGGTTTCAAAGAGCTTCCCATGTGAGTTATCTAGACCCGATAGAGAAAAGATTAGGAGAGAGGCTCGTCTCTACATGTGGGACGAGACATACCTATGGAAACATTGTTCGAACCAAGTTATTCGACGATGTGTACCCCAAGGGGAGTTTTAGTCAGTTTTACAGTTTTGTCACTCCCATGCTTGTGGGGGCCACTTCAGCCATAAGCAGACATACCGGAAGGTACTTGAGTGTGGGTTGTATTGGCCGACCCTTATGTGAGATTGTTAATGTTTTTGTTAGAGTTGCATGAGATGCCAAATGACCGGAAACATTAGTTCCCGAAATCAAATGCCCCAACTTCCTATGCTAGTATGTGAGATTTTTGATCTTTGGGGCATGGATTTCATGGGACCCTTTCCTGCATCTTGTGGTAATCTTTACATTATTTTGGCCGTTGACTACGTCTCAAAATGGGTTGAGGCAAAGACCACTCGAACTGATGATTCTCGTGTAGTTGCAGATTTGTTCAAGTCTCACATATTTTCCAGGTTCGGGATGCCCAAAGCCATCATCAGTGATCGATGCACCCATTTTTGCAACAAGGTCATGATGCACTTTTTAAGAAATATTGGGTTACCCACCGCCTACCATCCATAGTCAAACGGACAAGCGAAGGTGTCAAATATAGAGATCAAGTCCATTTTGGAAAAGACTGTGAACCCCATCCGGAAAGACTGGAACTTAAGGCTTAATGATGTTTTGTGGGCCTATCGTTCAGCCTACAAGACACCTATAGGTATGTCTCCTTTCCAGTTGGTGTAGGGTAAACCTTGCCACCTACCGATGGAATTAGAGCATAAGGCGTATTGGGCGGTGAAAACATGCAATATGGATTTAGATGAAGCGGGATCACATAGAAAGCTTCAAATTCAAGATTTGGAGTAGATACGTAACGACGCCTACAAAAATGCTCGCATCTACAAGGCCAAGACCAAGGCGTTCCATGACTCTCGTATTTTACGTAAGTCTTTCACTAATGGTTAGAAAGTTCTCCTCTATCACTCTAGATTGAAGTTATTTCCTGGTAAGTTAAGGTCCTGATGGATTGGACCTTTTGTTGTTTTAAGCGTTTTTGAGCATGGTGCAGTAGAGATACAAAGTTTATCAACGGGACAGATTTTCAAAGTTAATGGCCATAGGCTAAATCCGTTCTATGAAGGAGTTGATGGAGGGGATTTAGAGAGGGTAGCTTTGGACACGCCAAGCTACAAGAATTGAAGTGAGTATGGTTTAGCCAAAGACATAAAAGAGAGGCGGTGCATGGGAGGCAACCCACAAATTTTAATTTCTTGTTATTTATTGCTTTCAGTTATTTAGTTTGCCTTTATATTCTCAATTTCACTCTTGGATTTCTGTGTTCTCAGGTTCACCCCGGATGTTGGACGCTCGAAGAGACGCGCCCATCTCTATGGATTCTTACATTGGGAGGTCACTCATCAAATCAGGGGAGTTTTCTATTCCTTTTCCTTCATTGCTTAGAGTGTCATCTACTTATTGCATACCTTGAGGACACTGTATGAATTAAGTGTGGGGGTGGTGGTTATTTGCATGATTTGTATATATAAGTGGTTTTAGGGGTAAAATTTTTGCTTTTTGCAAATTTTGTGCTTAAATGAGGGTCTTTGTCCATTTTGACAATGTGTTAGCATGCTTTTAATGAGCTTAAATTATTGATGACGATGAGTTTGGATGCATGTATAGCATGATTGAGCTTGATTGATGACACTTAGAGTCGATTAGTGGTAGCATATCGGTCAAAGTTAGACTCTTGTTAATCTCTTGAGCTAGTTTTAAACACCGTGAGACTTTGAGCTTTTTTAGACTAAATAATTGATAATAGTCTCAAATTCATTTCTTGTGTGATTGCGTCATGCCTAGATATGCATCTCTAGAACTTGATCTTTCTCTCCTTAAAACTACATGATAACTACATGCTGATAACATGTTTAAGGCCATCGTTTGCTCATTTTTATGTTAAAGCACTAGCCTTAAGCCTACCCTTTTATATTATGATTATCCCTTTTGCACACCATTTTGAGCCTTAGCCTATTTCTTTTGTCACCCACATAATAAACTAATCCAAACACAACTCACCTGACCAATCACCAATGGAGTAGTCCCGATTTCCCTGTATGCTCAAAAGGTTGTATTTATATGTTGAAAAATGCTAAAAAACATGAAATGGAAGAATGAATGAAAAAGAAGAGAAAAATTCGAAAAAGAAAAAAAAAGAGATAAAGAAGCCAAAGACGATAATCAGAATGATGAGGTTGAATGTGCTTAAATCATATTTAATCCCTATCGCCTAAAGGGAATGTTTATTAAAAGATAGATATAGAAATTCCTTTATGGAATGAAAGTCTCATGGTTGAAGTAACCGGGTTGTCCATTTGTTATAAGGTCCTTTTGTTACTTTTTCCCAAAAATACATCCCTACCTTACCCAAAGCCTTGTTTTACATTACAATCTCTAAAAGTCCATTTGATTTATAAGCAGGTATTTTATCCAAGTAGTGGAGGGTGAGAGACTTTTCAAGTATATGGTAGGTACACGCTAGTGCATTGACAATTTGAGCGATACACTTTAACCACAAGAGTGAATCGAGTGTTTCTTTGTTAATCCCATTCGTGAGAGTTCTCGAGATTAGCTTGTGTCCACTTGATTGCGTGTGCATCCTCTTTTGAATGCTTTGTTGCAAATCTCAAACTCATGATACGCTATATGTGTTGACATTCTCGTTAGATTCGATTTTTATAACTACGTGTTAACTCAAGTCATAGCCGGGACGGAGAATGATCCAAGTGTGGGGGAATTTGATAAGTACAAATTTATACATTATTATGTCAAAGTTACCTTGCAATTAATGTTAAGTAGATGCTTAAAAGTGTCTAATTTAATTTGAGTTGATATTTAATTATATGAAGCCATTAAAGTTGGAAAAAGAAAGAAAAAAAAAACTAGAAGATAATTTGATTTTTATGTTTTTTGTCTCATCATGTGGAAGCCCAACAGCTGTGTCCAAAGCAAGCAGCCCAACAGCTGCCAAAAAAAAAAGAAGAAAAAGCAAGCAGTCAAGGAAAACAGTAGCAAAAAAAAGAGGAAAACAACAACAAAATAAAAACAGTAACAACAGCGTGGGCAGAAAAAATCGGACGTCGTGCAGCAGCCAAGCGTGGGCAGAAAATTGGGACATGGAGAGGAATGAAGAGAAGAATCAGTCGATATAGCAGAGAGGGATCGAGAGTAGTAGAAATTAGAAATCGAGAGATAGAGGCTGTCTATCGAGAGATAGAGCCGGACAAGAAGTCGAAAGAACCAGGAATCGAGAGGAGAAGCTGTCGATTAAAAGGGCTGTCGATTGAGAGGAGAAGTTGTCGATTGAGAGCAAACTTGAAACATAAATTGTCGATCGAGAAAGAGTTCGAACTGCAGATGAGAGGAACGAAAACCAGAGGCAGAAATCAATTTTGGAGCGGCTTTTATAGGGTTCTTCCTAAATTCCAATTTTACAAGCATTTCATAAGTATTAGGTTTTGTTAGACCCCATAATTTATAAGTGTAAAAGTAATGAAGAACAGTAAGTGATGAAGAACCAGAAGACCAATGAAGACATTAAGGCAGAATTGACCAAGTCTGGAGAAGAACTAGAGGGTCGATGAAGAACCAAAGATGCGATGGAAAGAGCATCTTCATCACCCCTCTGGTCAACAACACTTAGAGTTTTCTTCAGCAATTCAACCAGAGGCATATGATGAGGATATGAAGATAAGGTTGAATCATCATCCTATGAAAGACAGCTGGAGATGACAAATCGACAACTAGATTTCAAGGTTATCTTAATTTATAGCTTATCCATAGTTTAGATAAACTTTATCTGTTAGTACAAGATTAGCTAAATAGTCTTACTAGATAGTTATCTTCTAATTAGCCTTCTAGTATAAATAGGTGATTAGGCCTATTGTWAWMWMNRTCGCTTTTACGTTTTTCATATTGAATAAAGTGAAATCATTGGCACTCAAGATTATTCTTTGAATGTTCATACATTGTTCTTGAGTGTTCATCATTTTGTTCATTAAAACACTATAATTTGGTTATTCTTAACTCGATTATTAGTGTTATTGAGAGATCTGGGATCAATATTTGGTATCAGAGCCAATTGATTGTTTCTCCAATCAAACAATCATCCAAAATCTCTCAATTCACGTTTTTCATAAAATATCTTCACCAAAAAAAACGTAAATTTTCTCTCTTCTGAAATTCTTCAATGGCCCACTGGATTCTGCATATAGTGTTGGCTCCCTCACCAAGCCTCCAACTCTTCAACGAAAAGAGTATCCACAATGGAGGATTAGGATGGTAAACTTCTTGGAAGGAATGGACAGGAACCTCCTGCGATCTGTAATGGAAGGTCCTTACGTTCCACAAACTCTTGTCCCAAGAGTCCCAGGAACAAATACCACGGCTGAAATCCCTGCCTACTACATGCCCAAGGATGAGAAGAACTGGGATGAAGACGACATAGAACGGGTTGAGACCGACAAGAAGGCCAAAAGACTGATAATAATCGCCATACCCAATGAAATCTTCCAATCCCTTGATGCATGTTCCACAACCAAGGAACTATGGGATGAACTGGCAAGCCAAATGGAAGGAGGGGCAAAAACAAAGAAGAATCGTAGAGCACAATGTCTCAACGAATACACCAACTTTAAAGCCCTTCCTGATGAACCACTACAGAAAAATTAAGATCGTTTCAACACATTGATTAATCAATGTCGTCGAAATGATATCTCCAAAACTAAGGAAGAAAACAATGTTTTATTCCTAAAAAGTCTTGGCGATGAATGGACTCAGCTGTCGATCTCCCTACAAGTAAATCAGGACCTAGACAGTTGGTCACTTCATGATCTGTATGGAACGCTTGCAGCACAAGAGAATGACATTGTAGGATCGATTAACTCAAATTCTTGGTAAAGATTACTTACTTGGATGATCTGTTTAATAGTGAGAATGCAGCGAAAATAATAATAATCAACCAAAGTAGAAATCAATAAGAACACAGATGAAGATTAATGATGAACACAAGAGAGAGCTTCAAATGATTTTCTATTAGATGAAAAAATTAACAATTACAATACTGAAGCACACTGAAATACAAGGGCCTACGCTGCTATTTATACAATCTAATTACCTTTTTTTGACACGACTTAAAGTAAATTAATCTTAGCCGTTCGATCCAAAATAGATTACAGACAAGATCACGTGTTAAGCACGAGCAGCTAATAAACCTAAGAAAAACAGCTAAAGAAGATCTATACAGAAGACATGTTGCAGACCCTCTGTGAGACATCACAGAGGCTCTGCTGGATGTAACTTGAGAGCACACTTGACGTAGAAGAAATATTCCAGAACCTGTGTGAGATACGACAGAGATTCTGTCGTCTTTTTCTTGAAGCATTGTCTTTCCAGAGGACCAGTTTCCAGAACCTCTGTGAGACACGACAGAGGTTTCGTCACTTGAGACTTGTACGCTTGAGCCTCTTCTGCTATTGGTCCTCTGTGGTCTTCTGTGACAGATCATCTTCTGTCAACCCTTGCAGTATTACTTTTTCCATACTTTTACATTTAAAGAAATGAGAGCTAACAATCTCCCCCTAAGTATGAAAAAGTAAATAATGAAATTTAAGTGCAGGGACATGACTTGATTGAAATTAAAACAAGAGGTGATAAAACATCATCCTCTAAAAGGTTTACAATTATAATGAAAGAAATTACAATGTAAAGAATTACAAAACTTAAATGACAAAAATTGAAGCATAGGCCGGGTTCTGGAACAGAAGAGGATTAAACCATAGACTATGGGAAGTCGTCTACTGGATAAACAAAATCTGATTTGATTGTTCTGTAGACATTGAAGATGAACTCTCTGAAGTTGATTTGAGCTTTAATTACGTCCAAGAGAGGAGACACTTCGCCAACCCTATAATGTCTTCTATCCACCTCTGCCACTAAACACTTGAAGATCCAGTCCAACGTCTCTGTTGAATACTTGTAAGCTTCTGTTGGGTCGAAGAATCTTAGTAGCTCATCCTTGTCCAAATACACAAACCCAAAAAACGGGATTGTGTAGAATGGTGTTTGGATAGTACTTAGATACCCAATTAGGCCTGCTGTAAGGAGGAGTGATCTTTAAATTCTTTTGTGCTAATCTCATGGCCAACTCAAAATCCTTCTGGCTATAATACATCACTTGCGCACGCATAAGTTCAATCAGCCTCTTGAGAGAAATTTGTTATGTTTTCCTCCTTTCCATGTAGATGTTAAGGATATTGTGCATATAAATGACATCATACACGCAGCGGTTATGAAGATCTGCATCAGTGAACGCGTAGATGTTGTCGTCTTCTCTCCTTACAACGTACTGTGAGTAGAGCATGGTCTTCTTTAATAGAGTCCTTAGTGAGATTGACACCAATTATGTGATCATGTGTCGCGAGAAGACCTGCTCACGAGACCTTGTTAACCTGGAGAAGTGGAATTTGGCTACGGCAGAGGGGATATCAGTGAGCTCTGGGTCATAGGGTGGCTCTGTGTCTGTTACAAAGTACTTCCAAAGAAGAATTCCTTCTGGGGTTGTGACAGGCTCTGTGCGAATGTTTTGCGTTGGAATCTTGCTCATAGATTCAAGAATTTTAGAGACCCGTCCTCCCACTGTAGACTCTGGCATCTTCTGTTCTTCTTCTTCTTCTTGCAGAATCGGCCTCTGGGTCGATCCCTCTGCAAGGATGGGCTTAACGGTTCCTTGCAGGGCATCAAACGTACCCGTGGATGTTGTTTGGACTTGTGGGAAAAAGGATGTTGTGGCCTCGCTTTCTCTGTGGTGCATAGGCACCCTGCCCTTCTTAGCCTGAGCCTCTGCTAGAGAAATCTTTAATACTTTGAGGAGCTCAGGGTCATCAGGATATTTTTCTTCATTAATTGGCTCTGGAGTTCCTGTGCTCGATGATGACCCCTTCTGTGAAGATTCTACAGCTATGGCCTTTCCCTTGCCTTTAGGCTCTGCAGCCTTTTTCTTTCCTTTGTCAGAAGCTGTAGACTCTCCAATCTTTACACCTCTAGCAGGTGCTCTAGCGGATGTCTTCTTTTTAGATTCTGGGGCCTTGGCCTTCTTCTTTTCCTCCTTCTCCCCCTCATGACGATCATCATCACCCTTATGATAGCCATGGCTCTGGATGGCATCAACCTTGCATGAAGTTAGGGGAGCCCTCCTCAAATGACGTAAAATCTTAGTGGCCGCCTTGTACATTTTCTCTATCACCTTCTCGGCACCTGCAGAGGCATTCATCACATCAAGTTCTATGGCCCATTTGAGTTTGGAGACGGTGCTGAGGACTTCTGCACGAAGGAGGTCACCTTCCTTTACGAGCTTGGAGGTGCATTCTTTGATGAGATCGTTGGATGTGAGGATCTCCATTTTAAGTGCTCCGAGATGGCCGGTCACAGAATCCCCTACGGCATCCACCAAAGCGTCCATTTCTCTGCGAGTAGCCAAGTGATTGATGTTTGCCCTTGAGGTTGACGAGTCGATACCATAGTTGACTGCAGAGGTGAACATCTCCTTGATTTCGTCTCTGAACGATGAGTAGTTCGTGTAGCCTGCAGAGACGAAATCAGCTGCAGACTTGGCGGCCATCACTGTGAGTTCATCCTTGAGCGTTTTGATGGTGGAGGGGTTGAGTGACATCGCTTGGAAGGCCTCTGTCAAATCATCCTTCTTTATGACAGAGCTCTGAAGGGTTATCAATGTAGACTTCAACTCTGCAGTGGTGGCGGATAACTCCTTCAGAGCCTCTGTAAGCAGCGAAAGATCCTGTGGCTGCGAACGTGAGATGAACAAGCTTTGCAACTCGTCTATCTTTTTGAACAACTCTATGGCAAAGGCGTTAAGCTCCCTCTTTGTCACATAATCGTTCTAGGAACTTGAACCACCAACACATGGTGTTCCTTTGGCCTTGGAGCTTGAGGCGCCCTCAACGGCTGGCATTTCGTAGCCTGCTCGGGGACTTCCACCGTATCCTCGCACATCTCCTTGAGGAGAGCCTAATGGTGTTCTGTAGATCTCGTGTCCGATAGTTTCAGAGCCTAACTTGACATTTTGATCTAGTGGAGACAGAAGGTGTTCTAGACCTTCTGCCTCTGTGGTTCTCACCTGTGCCTCTGAAGCACGTTTTGGTTTATCACTCTGTGAAGAGACAACAAATGTCTCTGGGGGTACTGTCGAGTCCTTTGGCGATTGGACTCTTTTGGTAAAACCTTCACCCTTTTGAGAGGGTGAAGGAGTATGTTGTGGTTTCCCAGATGTACGATCCACAGAGGACGAAAGATTGACCTCTGCGGTGGTAGGCTGGATTGGGTTCGGCAAGTGCGTGCCTTCTTCAATAGAGGTTCCCTCTAGAACAGGGCCTCTAGGAATGTGGGTTGCACAAGGAGTTGGGCTGGGATGTGTGCCTTCGACATCTTTTGCGCCCTCACTTAACTCCTCTACCTCTTCTTCTTCTTCTTCTATGATGACTTTTGTCCCCAACTGAGATTGATCAATTGGTGCTCTGAACTCCTTCTGGATATTCGACAGAACATCCTGAATTTGTTCTATTGGGGAGTCGTTGTGGACCAGCTTGCGCAACCTTCTACGCTTGGGTCTAGCTGCAGCCTCTGCCGGGCTTTCTTCTGCGATGGCCTCTGTGACCACAGGTTTTGTGATCACAGGCTCTGTTGTTTCAGCCTTTTTTATTTTCCTCTTCTTAGGTTTTAGCAGAGGTGCAGTTAGGCCCTCTTCCTCTACAGGCCTCTTTTTCTTCTTCGACTTTCTCACAGAAGAGTCGGTACCCTTCTGTGTCTTCATCTTCTTGCGAGGAGGACTTGGGATTCTAAGGGGTTCCTCTCTCACCTCACCAGCCACTACTGGCTAACCCGTTTGTCCCTCCACTCTCATTTTTTCGATTTCCATACCTAAAGGGACACCTATTCGTGGCGGGGTTACAGGGACCGGTTCTGGTCGCCTGTTTGCACGTCTATAGGATTTTCGATCATGGTGGCTTAAGTACCTGAGCATGGCCTTTGATAAGGGCCTTGAACTTCTGTATCCATGCTCGTGCTCTGTAGATCTAAACTCCTTGAAGGGGTATAACTTGGCATTCGGCTCCACAGAGGGCAATCTTGCTGCCAGAAGATCTCCAAAAGCCAAACCAAGGAAGCGTTGTAAGATCAGGTTTGGCTGGTTGATGTCTTCCTTGGCTTTCTTTTGGGCCTGGACCTTCGTCTTCTCCCCTTTGTGACTGGCGCACTTCTTCTTGATGAGGCCGACTATGTCCTTGAAAATCAATTGCACGTAGTCCAGTGGCAGATTAAAGTAGATGCCATACATTATGGACAACATAGCGTGGGATGATTGGTCATGGCTACCTACCTTCCCTGTGAGGCAGCATTTGATGATAGAGAAAAGAGTGTTCCACACAAGGGGTAGACCCTTACGCCTGAACTGTGTCCTTTTGGTAATGGGGGTCGCATACGAATGGAACTCCAAAACTTTGATTAGTTTTTCGTCAGTGGGAGTAGGAGCATAAGCATTCAGGTTCAATTGTTCAAGAGTGGGCAAATGAAGAGCAGTTCTCAGGGATTCCACATTTAGTTCTAATGGGACAAGGGATTTATTTACAGGGTGAGAGGCGTAACAAACAATGGTTAGCCCAGTATTATCGAGGGTGGTTATGTAGGCACTCAACAGAAATTGGGTAATGTAGGTTTCAGGTGTGGGTCGAGTAGCAGTTAAAGCATAGTAGAGAGGGTGGTTTCTTAGTATTTCCATTAGTGTGAAGGTATTTTAAGGAAATCCTAAGGCGACGAAGAAATAGTTATTAGGTTTTTTTGACTAATACGATCTTTTTGTATTTATTTTGCACGAAGGACAGGGCGTGTGAGGTTAGGGCTTGAGCTTGTGTTACCTCATTATCGCTTGAGGCGTTAACGGACTGAGCTGAGGCACTTGAGGAAGACATTGTTGCAGGAAGCTTTGAGAGTTGCAGGTTGCAGGTTGCTGGTTCGTCTGTGTAAAAGGGAGTTCTTTGAGATCGTAAGGTTTTAATTTAGGGGGAAGGAGGGTATTTATAGGTAAGGATTTTTAAAATTGAACCGTCTGCTGTACGAAAGGTCGTGTGATGAGTGGATTTGGGTGAAACGGTTCAAAAAAGGTATGACACGCCGTATTGGGAAGACGCGGGATTGATGACGTGCGCTTCCTTTTACTGACACGCGCGTGTTTGTTCTTACCCTTAACCATAGAACCACACGCACCATATCAATAGACAAGAACTATTAACAGAGTTCTGTCAGAGGCCTAAGGGTTATAAAGTCTCTCTGATATGTGTCAGGCCTTCTTATAGATGTTACACCTTTTTACCTAAACGTTTTTAGAAAATCCATAGAGAAATGAGTATTTGCTCAGCTCAACTCACAGAGCCTCTGTTAGAAGCRCCAGAGGTTCTGATGAGATGACCTCTGAGAACAAGATACTTCAAACGTTTTTGCACCTTCTGTGGTTTTAATTTTGATTTGTAAACTCCCCTTCTGAGCCAGGTTCCTTGGCTCCCCCTTGAATAAAAACCATTTTTAAAATCCTTAAGAAGAACTGTCCACAGAAGATCCGTTCAAAGAGCCTCTGTAAACAGTCACAGAGGTTCTGTGAAAAGACTTCTGTGAACTAAAACAATTTATTCTTCAAAAGGTTTTGTCCTTTTAAAACACAAACTCCCCCTTGAACCATGCATGCCTCTGCTTGGTTAAACCTGTAGACTAAAGAATCAATTGAAAAAGTTATTCAAGAAATTTGAATTATTCACAAAATTAATTTTAAAAGAAAAGGTATGTACAAAAAGAATAAAGAATTAAGACGACCACCACCTAAGACTCTAGACACGAAATTCCAATTTTCTCCAACAGAAAATTAAATCTTTTCTCATCTAGGGCTTTTGTAAAAAGGTCAGCCAATTGAAATTCTGATTTGACAAAATATGATTCGACGTTACCTTCTTCAACTTGATGTTTAAGAAAATGGTACCTTATGTCGATATGTTTTGTCTTGGAGTGTTGAACAGGATTGGCTGAGATAGCGATTGCACTCTTCGAATCACAGAGGATGGGGATCTTCTTGACAGAGTAGCCGTAGTCGCGAAGTTGGGTCTGCATCAACAGAGCTTGTGAACAACAACTCGCAGTAGCCACATATTCGGCCTCTGCGGTGGAAGTTGAAACACAATTCTGTTTCTTTGACGACCAACTCACCAATTTTCCTCCAAGGAACTTGCAACTCCCAGAGGTGCTCTTTCTGTCAATCTGGCATCCTCCATAGTCTGAATCCGTGTACGCCACTAGGTCGATGTTTGAATGCAKAGGGTACCAWAGTCCAAGTGTTGGTGTCTTCTTCAAGTAGCGCATGATCCTCTTGACTGCACAATGATGTGATTCTTTTGGGTTAGCCTGATATCTAGCACATAAGCAAGTAGAAAACATAATTTCAGGCCACTGGCAGTTAAATACAAGAGGGATCCTATTATTCCTCTATAGAGTTTGCACTCTATAGGTGGACCATTAAGGTCCTTATTAAACTTCTGGCCGGAGGCCATTGGAGTCCTCATTGGAGAGGCTTCGAGCATCTTGTACTTCTTCAAGAGGTCATGCACATATTTAGACTGGTTGATAAATATGTCTTCGGCTGACTACTTGACTTGTAGACCCAAGAAGAAGGTTAACTCTCCCATCATGCTCATCTTAAACTCATTCTGCATCAAAACTTCAGATTCTTTTCACATAGAAACGTTAGTTGCTCCAAAGATAATGTCGTCAACATAGACTTGTACAAGCAAAATATCATTATTCATTTTCTATAAAATAAAGTGATATCAGTTGTACCTCTGTAAAACCCATTAGTAGTGAGAAAGTTTGATAGGCGATCATACCATGCTCTGGAGCCTGTTTGAAACCGTACAGAGCTTTGTCTAAGAAGTAGACATGGTTAGGATACCTATTACTCTCAAACCCTGGGGGTTGCTTGACATATACCTCCTCTTTGAGCTTGCCATTTAGGAAGACTGACTTGACGTCCATTTGAAATACTTTGAATCCTCTGTGAGCAGCAAACGCTAGGAAGATACGAATAGCTTCCAGCCTGGCCACAGGGGCAACGGTCTCTTCGTAGTCAATTCCTTCTTCTTGGCAATACCCCTTCACAACTAGCCTTGCCTTGTTCCTTACCACTACCCCTTGCTCATCCTTCTTGTTGCGAAAAACCCACTTGGTGCCAATAGCAAGCTTCCTGGCTGGCAGAGGTGCGAGTGTCCAAACTTGATTTCTTTCGAATTGAACTAGCTCGTCTTGCATAGCGTCAACCTAGAAGGTATATGCCAGAGCCTCTGCAACCGTCTTGGGTTCAATTTCACTTACATAGCAAGAAAATAAGCAAAAGTTCGCCGTGGCTCGTGTCTTTACACCCGCAGAAGGTTCTCCTATAATTTGAGATTGTGGATGGCTTTGGGTCCATTT
>NW_020200581.1:9628-11436 GCF_001531365.2 Cynara cardunculus var. scolymus | reverse complement strand
AGCTTCTGCCCAAAAGGATAATGGAAGCCCAGAGGCATTCAGCATCGTTCGGGCAGCTTCAACAAGCGATCTGTTCTTCCTCTCCACAACTCCATTTTGCTGCGGAGTCCTTGGGGCTGAGAAGTTGTGAGTGATTCCGACAGAGGCTAGGTATTCTTCGATCACAAAATTTTTAAATTCTGTACCATTATCGCTTCGTAATACCCTAACCTGCAAAGCATGAAGAACTTGCAATCTCTTTAAGAGATTGATTAGCACAGAGGGAACTTGAGATTTCTTTCGAATGAACTCTACCCACGTAAACCTTGAGAATTCATCTATGAGTACAAGGATGCACTTCTTTCCTCCAAGGCTCTACACAGAGATTGGACCACAGAGGTCCACATGAAGCATCTGCAGAGGCTTGTCATAGGAAGGATCGGACTTGGATTTAGGGGAAGACCTTTTCAGTTTCCCCATTTCACAAGCCGAGCATAGATGGTCCTTCTCAAACTTTATGTTAGGTAGTCCCTTGACTAAACTCAGCTTAACTAGTTTGTCAAGAGTATGAAAGTTGAGATGACAAAACCTGGTAAGCCAGAGCCAAGCTTCTTCGTTCTTCACAGAGGAGACAAGACTAACTACTTCTTTCCCATCTAACGAGTCAAAGCACAGAAGGTACAAGTCTCCCCTTATGTCGGCTCTTATCACTTCTATCAACGTATCTGCCTTGTACATGATACATTGTTTGACCTTGAACAACACATCCGGACCGTTGTTGCAGAGTTGGCTGACACTGATGAGATTGTGTTTAAGCCCATCCACGTAAGAGACCTGGTTCATTTTGATCTCTCCCTTCACGATCATCCTGTAACCCTTGATCTTCCCTTTTTGGTTACCACCAAATGCCACAGAGCCTCCTTCTTGATGCAAATAAGAAGACAAAAGCTCTATTGTACCAGTCATGTGACTCGAGCACCCCGAGTCAACAACCCAGGTAGACACATGCTGTTTTAACTGCAATCATACAACGTTTAATTTAGGTACCCACTTCCAATTGGGTCCTTTAAAATTATATTGCTTTAAGTATGTATTAACATCCTTAGTTTTGGCTTTAATTTTCTTGGAAGAAACACCAATCTGTCTCTTATTCCCCCCAGAGCCTTGACTCTTAGGGTGAGAGACACAACAGGAAGAGTGATGGATGTGTGCAGAAGGAGTATGCATGAAATCGAAGTAATTACAAGAGGAGACATCATAAGGAATTTGCATAAATTTTTCATTAGATTTCACAAAGAAGGGTACAGABGTTTTGTTTTTAGAGCCCTTCCTAGATTTGGGTCTCTTATTACAAGATTCGTTCACTATTCTAGGCTCCTTTTTCAAAATCCTTTTAAAGTCCTTCTGTATTTGCCCCTCCTTTGGTTTTCCTGCATTTACGGCAACAGAAGCTTTGTTAGACAAATGCCATTTTTCCTTTTGCTGCAAAGTGTAAGTAGGCTTCTGTGTCTTGGAGACAGAGCTTTGAGAGTTACTTTACTTTGAAGTTTCTTTCATACCTTTCTCAAGATCACTAGTGTAAGTAGGTTTCTGTGTAGGACTAGCTTTGAGATTAGAGGCATTTTCATGCTTGGAAGTGGCCTTTCCAGAGAGCTTAGAGTTAAAAACATTTTCTATGAGGGACTCATTTACAGAGGGCTCTGTTATAGAAGAGGGAAAGAATTCCAGAGCCTCTGCGGACAACTTTTGTTCAAGAGGTTTGCCAAAATAACAGTTTTCTTGAAATTCTGGTTGACCAAACTTAAAAATTCCTATTTGATCCTGTCTCA
>NW_020200581.1:7449-8873 GCF_001531365.2 Cynara cardunculus var. scolymus | reverse complement strand
ACTAGC
This sequence comes from Cynara cardunculus var. scolymus, assembly GCF_001531365.2. Taxonomy (NCBI): domain Eukaryota; kingdom Viridiplantae; phylum Streptophyta; class Magnoliopsida; order Asterales; family Asteraceae; genus Cynara; species Cynara cardunculus. The sequence goes on along the minus strand of NW_020200581.1, from coordinate 8,867 downwards.
TCACTAGATTGAGCTAGTAGGGACTTCTGTTGGTAGTACTCAGCCTTCTTTTTGTAGACGGCTGCGTCTTTCAGACCCCTCTGTGGTGCCCTTGGTCCTTTAGACCAGCAATCTGCAGCGTAGTGGTCGGGTTTGCCACACTTGAAGCAGCCATCTTTGGGCTCTTCCTTCCTCTGTTCTTCAACCCTCTGAAAGGGATTCTGTTCCTTCTCTTTCTTCTCTGACCTCTCTCCTTCTATGTAGCTTATGCGATTGAAGCTTTTGAACTCCTTCCTTTCTCCATCCTTCCTAAATTCTCTTGTGATCAATGCAAGAGTCTTCATCATCACCTTCATGGAGACTTCTTCTTCCTCTGAACTGTTGTCACTATCTGCCACCAGCACCACCTTTTTCTTCTTCTTCTCCTTTACCTCCTTTCCCTCCTTTCCCTTACCAGAGCACCCGTCCTCTGCAACTAAAGCCAGAGGGCCACCAAAGTTTTTCTTCATTTCCATAACTTGGGACTCTTGGCTCTTGAGAGATCCAAACAAGTCTGCAAATGTCCATGTTTCTAGATCCAGGATGGCCTTCATGGATATTGTGATGTTCTTCCATTCAGCCCCAAGGCTTTTCAAGAATAGTGAGTTATTTTCCTCTGCAGTTCTTGGGATTCCATACCTCTTACAGTTGCTGATTAACGTGTTTGGCCTAGAGTATGTATCCGACAAAGACTCACCATCTTTAGCCTTGAAGCTGTAGTACTCGTCGATGCAGATAGCACGATTGTTCTTCAGCGTTTTCCTTCCACCTTTGATTTGCTTTTCTAGTTCTGCCCAGATCTCCATGGACAGTTGACAGTGATCAATACACTTGAAGATGTCATTAGGAATTGCCATTATCAATAAACGTTTACATTTGTTCCCCAAATCGACGATAATCTTGTCCTCGTCGCTCCAGCTTGCTTCAGGACGCGGTTCATAGTGCTCAGGTATTTTAGGTGTTGTTCCAGTTGCTGGAACTCTTGGGATTAGATTCATTGGGACGAAGGGAGGGTTGTACAGGAACTCACAGATTCTAGGATGAATCCCTTCGAGAAAGTTCACTATTCGAACTTTCCATTGTGGGTATTCTTCGCGAATGAGTGTAGGAGGTTTAGACTGTGAACCAGTACTCATAAAGGATGCATTGGCCATATTTGCCATTGAAAGATGAAGAATCGAAAGAAAAGTGAAGAAAAATGATAAAATAGTGAAAACAGGGTAACTTAGTGAAGAAGATGACTGTGTGTTCTTGAGTGTATAAAGATGAATACCAAGAACAGTATAAATCAAATAAAGATTTGATTCCCGCTCTGATACCAATTGTAGGATCGATTAACTCAGATTCTTGGTAAAGATTACTTACTTGGATGATCTGTTTAACAGTGAGAATGCAGCGGA
>NW_020200581.1:0-6679 GCF_001531365.2 Cynara cardunculus var. scolymus | reverse complement strand
GTGGTAGAATCAGAATCTGAAGACGAAACTTATGAATCAGATGATGATATTAAAGCCTTTGCCAAATCTCTGGCCTTGATTACAAAGCAGTTCCAGTAAAAGTTCAACAAAAAACCCTATGAACAAAAAGAATTCAAGAGGGAAAGGTACCAATCATCCTATGAAAGGAAGAAATCTAAATTTCATCAGAAGGAAGAAAGGGGAGATGGAAGAGAAGAGAGAGAAGAAAGAAGATAAGATAGAAAAGACGAGAGGAAAGAGGACAAGGATGGAAGGAAAAATGACCTCTGCTGCTTCAGGTGCGGAAAGCTCGGTCATTTTTCAAAAGAATGCAGAGGACGACTAGTAAAGGATGCTTACTATTACAAGAACAAATACAACTATAATCCTAGGGAGCGAAGCCTGATGGCTGAGAAAGAAAACTGGGTGTCTGATTTTTCATCCGATGAAGAAGACAAAGCACTCATCTGTCTGATGGCCACGTCCATTGCAGAATCTGCCTCCAACTCTGATGATCAGGTCTGTGAGTCTACTTCCAATGAAACCAACTCTGCTCCATCTGAGCTAGAGTTAAGGGTGATAAAACTTTCAGAGGATTTCTTTAAATTAAAACAGAAATTAAATTTTGAAAACCTGAAAGAATAAAAGCAGAAAAAGAAGCAAGTTTCTACAAAAGAGAGACTGACCTTCTAACCGAAGAAAAAATCGAACTTGCTAAGGAAAAGACTCGCATCACCACACTTAAGAAATCAGAGGAAGATAAACTTCTGTAACTAAACAAACGAATAACTAAGGACTTATAAAATAAAACTAAGGCCTTAAAAGAATCCGAGGCAGAGAGACTAAATTCAGTTGCTCTTAAATGTTTCTTTCAAAAGGAACGGGACACAAGAAGCTTCAAACCAATGAACTTCTGACGAAGAAGTATAAAGATGCCCAAGATGTTTATGAAAACTTAAATGGTCAAATGGACACTCAAGGAATTGGATTCAATGAATTGGACTTCTTCATCGAATCAAAGAAATCCGCCCTTGAATCCACTTTCAAACTTGGATGCATTCAGAAACCCAAGTTTCTCCCAAAACCAAAATCAAATTTTTAAAAGAGTTAAAGTCGATGGAAAAACTGTCGTTTTAAGACAGGATTTTGAGAATGTGGTGTACGAGAACAGTACAAGTAAGAATTCTGATGGAAGGTATGACACCTCCAAATCAGAGACCGATGAAAACCCTATGGTCAAAACAGAGTCTCTGATTCTCAATCCCACTTCATCAGCAAGTACAATTGATAAAAAGAAGAATCCTATTGAGGAACCATCAGCTGATGAGTCGATGAACCATCCAAGTAAAACTGGAAGTTCATCCAAGTCAGAATCGATGGAACCTCAGACAGATCACTCTAAAGCATCAACCTCTAAACCCTCTCCTCCCACAGACATTCATGCTAACTTTAAAAAATCAGCAAGAGACTTTCTCGATTCCTAATCTGAAGAAGAGATAATTTGTGAATCATCAGAAATCATTAAGGATAAAAAGCCTGAAAACTTCAAATCCTCAATGAAAATTGTTATTCCATCATTGATGAAATCTTCGGACAAAGGAAAGGGAAAGCTGAGAAATAGCAAATCTGCCAAAGATAACTCACAAGGCCCTAGTACATCCTTCAAGTTCATCAAGTTTACTCGTGAGCAAAAACAGAAGTGGTCTGCCTCTGAGAAAACTAACCACCACTTTTCCTCTCATTCAGCTTAAGAAAAGCAGACTTTCCTCACGGGAAAAGAAGTAAAGTCAAAGACCTCTCCAAATAAAAACTCTGAACTAGATAGGAAGTTTGTAAAAACAACCGATGCTAGGATAGGATTTACATCTCCTGTCAATCGATGCTAGGACAGGTTTCCCACGAATAAAAAGAAAGTTAGACATACATATCCAAAGCATCATAACTGTCAATGTTTAACTCTTTTACAAAACCTGAGGAATCACATGTTAACACATCACTGCCCACCAACACGTTTATCGATACAAAGTTACAACCAATGAAAACGTGAAGAAGCCCAAACCCAAGGGTAAGGGAAATACTAATAAACCTCAGCCTGCAAAGGCTAAGGGAAATGAAAAAAGGGTGGTACCCCCTACTAACAAACGTGGACCCATAAAGAAATGGGTACCTAAAACCCTTTAATTTGTCTTGCAGGACCAGGATGTGCAACCATGGTACACGGATTCAGGTTGCTCCAGGCACATGACTGGTGATAAAAGTTAGCTATCTTTCTTCATCGAAAAATCTGGAGGCTCTGTGACTTTTGGAGACAACAGCAAGGGTACAATCAAGGGATATGGCACTCTCATCAAAAGAAAAATCTACATAAGTAAGGCGGCTTACGTTGAAGGTTTAAAGCACAACTTACTGAGCATAAGCCAGTTCTGCCACAATGGTCTTGAAGTCAGGTTCTGCAAAGGCTTCTGTATCATAGAATCAATGCCCGGGCAAACAATCATCAAGGCAAAGAGAGAAGGAAATCTCTATCTTCTAGATTTTGAATCCTCTATGGGACAAGACACCCTCTATCTTGTGTCTCATAAGAGTGATAAAAATTGGCTATGGCATCAAAAGTTCTCACATCTCAACTTTGATGCACTACGAAAACTAGCCACACAGAAGTTGGTCAAGGGAATTCCGGATCTCAAATTCGAAAAAGATCATCTTTGCTGAGCCTGTGAAATGGGAAAACTAAGACCGGCCTCACATAAAACCAAGTCAGAAACCTCCTGCACCAAGCCCTTGGACATGGTATATATAGACCTCTGTGGGCCTATATCAACTCAAAGTCTCTCTGGAAAGAAGTACATGTTAGTACTGGTTGATGAATACTCCAAATACACCTGGTTTGAATTTGTAAAGAAGAAATCAGATGTTCCAGACCTACTHATTGGAGTGATGAAAAGGCTCCAAGTACTTCTACAACGAAAACTAATAAAGGTTAGAAGCGACAATGGAACTGAATTCAAAAATGCCAAAATCGATGAATACCTCATCAGTGAATGCATTAGACAAAACTTTTCAGCAGCTAGAACTCCACAACATAATGGAGTGGTGGAGCGAAGGAACAGAACCCTCATGGAAGCAGCAAGGACCATGCTTGCTTATTCGGAGTTACCCATCACATTATGGGCTGAAGCTATTTCGACTGCATGCTTCACCCAGAATCGATCAATCATCAACAAGAGGCACCAGAAGACACCTTATGAGCTCATCAACCAAAGAAGACCAAATGTCAAATATTTTCATGTCTTTGGGTTCAAATGCTTTGTACTCAATGATAGAGAATATCTTGGCAAGTTCGACAAGAAAGCTGATGAAGGGATCTTTCTAGGCTATTCTCAAACTGCCAAGGCCTAGAGAGTCTACATCTAAAGGACAAGAATCGTCATAGAAAGCATCAATGTGTCCTTTGATGATTCCACGCCAATGACTTCTATACACAACAGTTCAGAACTCGGACTTCAAAGGAGAGCATCTTATTCATCACTTGGAAAACCCATTGAATCAGAGTTAGCTCAATCATTTGAAGACATCTTCGATGAAGAAGTAATCTCTGGACATGCACCAACTGCAAAATCCACTTCCAGAACCGATGGAAAACATGAAGTTTCCAATGCTACAGGTACACCTCTTACTGAAACTCATCTTACTTCACCTTTGACTTCTTCTGTGTCTTCAGATCAAGATCAAGAACCAGAGTCTAACTCTGGAGATGATCTCTTCGAGGGGGAGCAAGCAATCCCATCAATCGATGAAGAACTGCGTCCTATTGCTCCAGAACCCCAATCAAGCACCAAGTGGACAAAAGATCACTTACACCAATTGGTGATCCAACCTCTGGTGTCAAGACAAGATATGCCACTGCCAATGAATGCCTCTTTGCCAACTTTATGAGCATAATAGAACCAAAGAAAATTTCAGAAGCCCTACTAGACCCAAACTGGATAGACGCGATGCAAGAAGAATTACTCCAGTTTGAAAGAAACAAAGTATGGTCTCTTATGCCTCTATCCAAAGGGAAGACGGCCATAGGAAACAAATGGGTTTTCTAAAACAAGAAGGACGAAGATGGCATAGTCATAAGGAACAAAGCCAGGCTTGTTGCCAAGGGCTACTCCCAGGAAAAAGGGATTGACTACGATGAAACATTTGCTCCCGTCGCAAGACTTGAGGCCATCTGAATATTCCTAGCCTATGCAGCTCACAAAGGCTTCAAGGTTTATCAGATGGATGTCAAGTCTGCTTTCCTAAACGGAAAACTTCAAGAAGAAGTATACGTGCAGCAGCCCCCTGGGTTTGAAGATCCAAAACATCCAGATTATGTCTACTTTCTCAACAAAGCTCTCTATGGGCAGAAGCAAGCACCTAGGGCCTGGTATTAAACACTATCTACCTTTCTCATCAACAATGGATTCAAAAAAGGTACAATCTATACATCCCTTTTTCTCAAAAAGAACAAAGGAGATATCTTACTTGTTCAAATATATATGGACGACATGATATTTGGTTCTACAAATGCAAAACATTGCGAAAAATTCTCAGAGTTGATGAAAAGCAAATTTGAGATGAGCATGATGGGAGAACTAAGTTTCTTCCTTCGTCTTCAAATAAAACAAGCCCTAAAAGGAATTTTCATCAATCAGTCCAAATATGTGACTGACCTTCTGAAGAAATATTCTCTCTCAAATTCATCATCGATGAGAACACCTATGGCTACAGGAGCTAAGTTCTTTGCTGATCCATCAGGCAAACCTGTGGATGTAACAACCTATAGAGGAATGATTGGATCACTCCTGTATCTAACTGCTAGTAGACCAGACATTATGTTTGCCACATGTCTTTGTGCACGATATGAATCAAATCCTAAAGAATCGCATCTCTCTGTAGTCAAGAGGATCTTTAGATACCTAAAGGGAACTCCATTATTGTGTCTCTGGTATCCAAAGAACTCTGGCTTTGATCTAATAGCCTACACAGGTGCAGATCATGCAGGTTACAAACTTGATAAAAAGAGCACGTCTGGAAGCTATCAACTCTTGGGGGACAAGCTGGTAAGTTGGACTTCCAGAAAACAATTGTGTCTCAACCTCTACAGTAGAAGCAGAATATGTTGCTACTGCTAGTTGTTGTTCACAAGTTCTCTGGATGAAGACTCAGCTTAAGGACTATGGATTCCATTATGACTAAATCCCCATCCTCTATGACTCCAAGAGTGCCATATCAATCTCTGCAAACCTAGTGCAGCATTCCAAGACCAAGCACATCGATGTAAGGTACCATTTTCTGAAAGACAATGTTGAAAAAGGCAATATAGAAATGTACTTTGTACCCACTGAGATTCAACTTGCTGACATTTTCACAAAAGCTCTTGATGAGAAAAGATTTTTATTCCTAGTCAGCAAGATGGGTATGCTGAATCTCACCACTTAAAGGCAATAAGTGATACAAAGAAATCAGCCATAATCAATAAAGTACTCCAAACCAGCGTCTCTGGTTGTAAAGACCAAAGCCTCTGGCCATGAAGAAATCTTTTAACATGGCTCAAATATTTTTCATCGCCTTCGGAACCAGAGACCTCTGATCCAAAGCAGATACTTAGTTTTTCTTCACTAAGTATTAGCTTCGCAACCAGAGCCTCTGGTTCTAAAGACCAAAACCTCTGGATTCTCACTCTTTGAAACCAGAGCCTCTGGATTCTCATCCCTTGAGACCAGACCCCTTTTGGACTCCATCGCATATCCTCATTCATATAACCAGAGCCTCTGGTTCTAAAGACCAGAGCCTCTAGTTTCCAAGTCCTTTGCAACCAGAGATATATGGTTCCCTTATAAGACTTGGCATGTTCACTTTACCTTTCATTCATCAAAAATAGCATCTCCAAGTCAACCAGAGCCTCTGGTTATAAAGACTAGAGCCTCTGGATTCATACTCTTTGCGACCAGAGCCTCTCTGGACCCATAGAGTTCCCCCCTTTTTCCCTCCACATGCACTTAACCATTTTCTCACACTTCTTTTCCTCGCCTTTGCAACCAGTGCCTCTGGTTCTAAAGACCAGAGCCTCTGGATTCATTGTCTTTAGAACCAGAGCCCTCTAGTCTCAAAGACCCATTCATATGCATATCAATTTGCACACTTAGTCACATTTCCTTCCTTTCTTTCATCATCCTTCACAACCAGAGCCTCTGGTTGTATAGACTAGAGCCTTTGGTCACCTCAATCATCATTATTATTGGTTGTAGGGGGAGTTTTTTTAAAACTCAAAACCAATCTTCATGCATCATTTGAGGGGGAGCTACTCATTCATCATGAAACTCCATTATACTCATGCATTTTCCATATCAGAGCCTCTGATTCTACTATCCAGAGCCTCTGGACACATAAAGGCTACATAAATAATGAATACACCTTATGTATTTAAGCAGAGCCCCTCTGGTTCTACATAATGGATTGTCCATGCTTATACAGAAGCTCTGGTTTGCCATCCAAGGCTTATTAATCATGCAATCCAACATTTCATCGATGAATTCCTTCATCGATGTTCAACCACAGCACCTCTGGTTCCCCATCAAAAGGGTTATGTGCAACCAGAACTCCTCTGGTTCCATGACAAAATCACTTTCATCCATAAACCCATCAA